>NC_073694.1:64063027-64283027 GCF_029784165.1 Wyeomyia smithii
ATTTTGTGGAATAAAACACTCATAATTACGGTAACTTTCTCCAGATGAGAAATTGTCAAACGCGATAGATAAAACCAAAATGTAAACAAAGAAACTTTACGGTATAAATTGACAACAGGATATCCTGTCTGCTAAAACATCATTTTCTGATGACGTTCTGAAAAAAATGAAAAAAAGTGAAAATGAAAATGTGAAAGTGTAGCATTCAACGCTGTTTCGTCTTGTATCCTGCGGCAGCGACTGGAGGGTAACAAAATTCTAGCACTAGGGCCGGTTGAGGTACAATACATTTGGAGCAGAGAGCCATCGAATGCAGCTGAATATTTATTGTCACTGGTCTAATTATGTGCGACAGAGGATAATATACAATGTATTTAAAAGAAATAACCGCAAGGTAGATGTAGAACTAAAGGGTTTTTGAATAAGGGAACATTCATAAATGAAGTGGCATTCGATGGGGGAGGGGGGGGGTTTCGGTTTTGTGACGAAATGTGACGATGGGGAGGTCAAGCCAAGCTACGTAGCAAACATGAAATCAGGGAAAAATTGGATTTGTTCTAATTGTTCTTTTAATTACTGTTTTGTCTGTGAGGGGCATTCTTAATACTTTATTGCCTTTTCTTGTACATCATTGATACAATGTATGTTCTTGATAATAAAATTTGCAAAAAAAAAAATCAGAGGGGGGGGGGGGTTGTTATAAAGCTACGTCAATATCTAGATGGGGTCTGCAACTTTGCGACGAAATGCTACGATGGGGGAGGGGGGAGTCAAAAAATCCAAAAAAAAGGCTACGTCGTTTATGCATACTCCCTAAGAGCGCTACAAAAGTAGACCGACAGCAAACGACGCCATATTTTTCCCATTCTCTTGACATTTCTCTTCAGTAAGGTTTGCCGTTTCATAATGGATGGATACAAGATCCAACGACGAGTCGAGGTTGTTAAAAATTACTACCGGATTCAGTGGCCTCAACTCTAAAAAGCGCTAGCGCCCACCGCCGACATAGGTGTCGATGGTTGTGAGGTGGCGTGATCCACTCACAACCAACCCGACTGGTCTAGATTCAATCCTAGCCGACACCGGGAGATTTTCTGAGGCGAATAATCTATGGGATCACGCCTTCCATCGCATGAGGAAGTAAAGCCGTTGGCGCCGGTCCGTTAATAAACTGGTCGTGAGTTAGGGACCTGGGTTGAGTCGCCTCCCCGGGCGTCGGTGATTGGCACAACAACAGTGGCGGAACTAGACCGACGGAAAATAAGCGAGAATAAAAAAAAAATCGTCCTACCAGATCAACAATTGAGCGTCTAGTGGAAAAATTTGAATCCACAGGCACAGTACTGTTCTTGACATCGAATTGCATATTTATTTGATAAATTTTACTAGTCACAATTGATTAATCTTAACAGTCAAATTGCAAGCTGCAACGCTAGCTCAAAACTAGTAGAAAAAAACTTGCTTAGCGAAATAAACTTGCGATCATTCTCTAACTAATAACTTGCGATCAATCTCGAATGTATTATACGAGGAAAGGAAACAAACAGCCTATTGTAGTTCTACGTCAATCTTGCGGTTGACAACGTTTGTGATTTTGTCTCCAATACGCAGTAGAATGAAAAGTAAATCAATGCTAAACTTGCTCATAGCCTTAGATCCAAACCGAAGTTTAGCATATTATAGGAACATTTGAATAATGGGTTCTAGCATTCTTTTAACACCGTACGTGAATAAAATAAAAATCGTGTAAAAGAGGTGGGAGAACTAAATCTACGCACAGCGGTATAAAAACGCTTTCTTTCTCCAATTGAATTGAATTTACAGGAAAAATAGTACCAACAAAGCTGTTTGTAATAATGTTAACTACAATTAAGCTGAAAATTACTTTCATTTTTATATGTCAATTGTGCAGAAAAATATATCAACTCTTCATTTTTCTTAAACTTTGTACGTTTGTTTTTTTTTTTCAGCATGCTTAGGAACCCCTTATTTTACTTTTGGTTTGCGGTGAGGTACCACTTTCTGCGTTGGGGTGTTTCCAAAAATCATCATTTCTCATCCATATACCTATATTTGAGAAATTATAGCTCTTTACCCGCTGGACCAATTTTCACGACTTTGGCTTCATAATGTCGAATTCGTTTTTACGGCAGGACTATCCCGTCCCGGACTACGCTTTGCAGCTGAAAAAAAAAACACTTTCCGAGCAGTTGCAATGGTGTGCGTAATACCAGAGGTAGCTGTCACTTTTGTTTTGGTCACTATCGCCATTGTCTTTTATCGCGTTTGTGCTACTGTACGAAAAATTTACTTTTCATAATGGGGCAATTCGACTTGGTATTGATTCCCACTTTTGTTGAGCAAACCACTATTTTTCATCGGTACATCTGAAAATACACTCAATGATAGGCCAAAATCCTATGCTAACTCAAAATTGAAAAAATAACAGATGGGACTGACTTGCGGTTACCGGCAGCTGAGCTTGCTAACTAATGCGATTACTAAACTACGGGGCTGCAGTAGAACAACAAAGGGCTTTCAAGCGACCCCGAGATTCAGATGCGGCCCCACAATCTTCTGACAACTACAACACTGTCGGTAGTAAGCGGACTTTGAATTGTAGCACCCGCTACCAGTAACATCGAAAAAATACTACAAGGTTTACAGCCTTAGGATTGTATGAAATGGTGACGTGGGACTAAATATTGTAATTAGGGGATTTTTTGTTACAAAATATACAAAGTCTGCAGACAGAATCAATGTGTTTGCTTAGCGACTGTACGTATTTTTATTTTCAGCCTCCCATGGAAATCAATTTTTGAAATATATTCAACAACACTCGAAAGAATATCGTTTATATCTGACGATATTATGCCTGTAGTATTTTTTTGTGCAAACAACATGTATTTGACAAGGCACAAGCATATCGTGCTTGTTGAAGAAGCACGAAGAATTTCTCGTAATGCGTCAAAGTCAGAATTAACTCTATATCCTCAAGAACCAAATTCAATAATACTTACGTTATCATAATGAATGGTTTTGTCTTATTTAACTCTGATTATTATTTTTTTCCTGTGTGGACTCATCACTGCGACCAGAGATTAGATCTATTGTGATATTGCCCAGGTGTTTTCTGTACTCCACACTTCATTTTATTGGCAGTAACACTATTGAAGTGAGTGATACGCTTATCATTCATCATATCCGTGTTTGTGTGTAAGTTTTACCTTTCCATTTCAAGCTTACTACTCTACTACACCGAGCCTCTGTCCCTCCAAACAATATCGCCTAGTTACAATTCCCTGGAGAGAACTTTCATGTGTTACTCACACACGTTTTATTATAACAGGGACTTTATTTTGTAAGAAGGAGAGTCAACAGAGGTACTGTAGAATTCAGATTGAAGGAAAGGTACTTGGTGGGAAGCCTGAGAATAAACTCATGGTGAAGTCCTTTGGCAACCACAATGGCCTGATTCTACTAAGATTTGAACCCACGACCACCCGCTTACCAAGGCGGACTCTGTAACCTTGTGGCTACGGAGCTCCCCTTAACTCTGATTAAATCAAATCTATAATATGGATCTTATTTTAAAAATAATGTGAGAGCCCTTACAGAGGTTCATTAATTGGCAAACATAAGAAGAAATGTTAAACAAAATTATTAACAATTTTCAACAAAAAATCGTAGCAATTAACAATTTCATTTTTGGTTTTTGCTTGACAATGTTTTTCATTTGCCTACTACTATATTTGCTGTAATACGAAGACAACTAATATATGTTTATTATTGTAAAACTTAGAATAATAATATATCATCTAACAATTTTGAAATGTAAAAAGATATTTTGAATCTTAGTAAATAAACCAAAAAATCACAAGTATTCGCAGGCTCTTACTCTTCTATCTCTCGATACTATCAGGTCACGATTCTTTAGTGAATATCGAAGATACAATTAAATAAATATCTGTTGCAAAAATTTACAATTCTTGTTGAGTAATTTATGGTAATAATATTTATGAGATAAATTTTCAATCACTATCAACAGCAGCATTGCAGTTTTTCCTCGATTGCACACGAATAGAAATGTACTAACAAAAGTGTACCACTTTAATATGAATAGTACCGCTGCAGTACGAATAGAAGGGTACCGCTGAAATGTACGAATAGAAGAGAACCGCTGCAATCATAGACGACGAGAGACCTGCGGTTTTTTACTCCTCTGGTACTGTTGCTTTTACCGGCATGTTTTCTTCCAAGACATCAGTTTTTATTAGGTTCTAAAAGCAGGTTTAGGAATTGTTCAAGAATGGGGATTGTTTCAAACTTTTTGAAAAACTTTTACCTTCGAGACATCAAGTTAGTCTAAGCTCATTAAAGCAAAAACAAATTGACCTATTGGGTCGGGGAGACTCTGTCAATTTTTATTTCGATATTGATACAGAGAATATCACAGGGAACGGATGGTGTCTATTCACGTCGTCTGTGCTAGGAATGCTCGCATGTAAATTTTACCGCTTAGCAATGAAATTAGAGTGATAACTAGCATATTACAGAATTGTTATACATTTTATCTATCCAACAACATATTGGTTATTGTTATCCATCATGTGGTTATGCTGTTATTAACGTTTGGAATCTGACGCAACATTTGCCAGTTTCATTTCCAATTTTACAGAATGCATCCCAGTATAGTAAACAAAGACGTAGTCCCACGTCAAAAATTTTGGCTGTATATATCTAGGATTCGACCTGATTCCTCCTCGAAATCGATCGATAATCTCTCGGTTCTTCATCAAAGCTCCCGCCAAAGAGTCGTCCCGGTACTGAGTTCAGAGAAACAGAAGGGGTCTTCTAGCCTGTTATCTCGGGCAAGTGTTCGACTCAGGCGTGTTTTTTTACGCGGATTCCGGAATTTACGCGAGTTTTTTAAGCGGTTTTTTTTACGCGGCATGTATCCCCCGCGTAAAAAGCGACTTTAGTGTACATTGGTGAGATAAAATCACCGATTTCGCAAAAAAAAAGTTAATTTTATGTATTCCCATGTTAAACCACTTCATAACCTTTATATTAGAACATTTTGTTGGAAAGAATCCGTTGAACAGAATTTTATTCAGAGATTTTTCGAAAATTGCTTCTCCTGAACAATTTGCTCGATGGCACATAGACCACTCTGGTTCGCAACGGCTCATATGAAGATCTTTTTGATTTCGGCACACCATCTTTTAAATTCGCAATGAAAGTCCATCGTAGTTTTTAATTACATTTACTAGTCCAAATTCATTAAGACTATTTTGTCAGATTAATTTTTCACAAATAAAGAATCTATACCTATAAAAATGCGGTCCGGTCTGTCTGTCTATCTGTCCGATCCATATAGGCTCGGAAACTACCGAACCGATAGACATGAAAATTTGTATGTAGAGGTTTTAGGGGCCGAGAAAGGTTCCTATGGTGGTTTGAGACCCTCTTCTGGAAGGGAGGGGTCCCATACAAACGAAACACAAATTTCTGCACATCTCAAAAACTAACCAAGCAAATGGAACCAAATTTGGCATGTGGATGTTTATAGGAGTAACAAATATGTCCATATTGGTTCGAAACCCCTCCCTCTTCATGAAGGGAGGGGTCCCATACAAATGAAACACGAATTTCGCATAGCTCGAGAACCAATCAACCAAATACAACCAAATTTGGTATGTGAATGTTTTTAGAGGTAACAAATATGTCCTTAACGGTTCGACTCCCCTCGCTCTTCTGTAAGGGAGGGGTTCTATATGAATGAAAAACTAATTTCTGCTTGTCTTGAGAACTAATCAACTAAATGGAACAAATTTGACAGGTGAATGTTTTTAGGTGTAACAAACATGTCAATAATGTTTCGACAGCTTTCCTTCTTTTGGCATGTCTCTAAATACCATTTCGAAATCTAAGATGGCGACTTCCGGTTTCTGGAAAACAGCGGCAAATGACCAAATATCACCCAACATGGGCAAGGTTGATCTGCTTAATATAGACCAATAACCTTCAGTGGACCACCTGAACACCTTTTACCAAATGACACATGATAAATATACTTATTTTGATAGGTTCTTTGACAATGTCAATAATGTTCTTCACCAGAAATGTTGCAACAGATGTTTACTATAATAATCTTAATAAAAGCTGTAAAAAATATCTTTTAACCTGATGCTACCTGATTTGCCATGGTTCGTTAACGTTTTCATAAGAAATGGCTTTACCAAAAACTGAACTGACATCATACTTTCCGAGCGAAAATTACCAGATTTTTGATGAACGGGTAGAATAATGGTGTCTTCAAAAGATAAGCAATCAATGTCACTAGAAAAACAGTTAAAATTTGAAAAAATTAATGGTCCAATTTATGGTAAAAGAGTAGGTACTGTTTTCCTTATTTTGACATGCTTCATTTCGAACGAGAGCGATCAGCACGCTGTTTCGCTGAGTACCTAAACTTTTATTTACATGGAAGTAACACAACGAATCATAGTTACCATAGATGTGTTATGATCGTGTTATTGTAAAAAGTTGCAGCTAAAATGCGAAAAACGCCAAAAATTGGTGAAAAATATACTGAAGCAGCTGTTACTAAGTGTCTCCAAGCAATAAAAAGTGGTGTTTCGATTGGAGAAGCTTCCACGATCCACCGTAGGGGAGACTGGGGAGACTTGATCCCGTTTTCTTAATTCCATCATATTTGTAAGAAAACACATTCAAAATATGTTTCTGTTGCGGATTTGGATGAACCATATTAGTGTCTGATTACCATTAAAAAAACTCTTAGTTATATTACTTTGAAAAGCAGTATAAGGGATTTTTGTAAAACATGCATAAATGAAACAAATCTCAGACTAGGGGAGACTTGATCCCTCATTAGGGTACACTTGATCCCCCTTTCGAAAAACATGTTGTTTTTCGCCTTATGTAGATGTAATATACAAGGAATCGTCCGTTTATTACGTAAACACTCAAGGGTCATTTTATTTCATAGACAATTTATTGCTACTGAAATGCTGTTGGTTAAAAATGTTTCTTAAATATGTTCTCAAATGGTTAAAAAAGTTATTTTAAAAAATTATTCGGTTGTCAAAAAAAATAAAGTTTGCGTGGTTCCGTTTTCTTATTCTGCTGTTTCTCCTTAGGTTTCTTCATCTGCTTTGTCTTGAATTCTTGTTCGATTTTTACTCGAACCGGAGTGTCCGTCATGATCTGAGTCTCCCCACGCTTCCTGCCTTTCCTGGTATTTTTGCGGGGTGAAGCTTCGGGAAATGGTCTAATTTCTTCTGGTGTTTTGATTCCACTCGGAAAAGGTTTAAGGTAATCTGAGGGCTCTTGTTCGATGATCGGAATTGATATTTGAGCAAGAGCAAAACCTACTGGAACTTCTTGACGCCGGCATTTTTTTTCGGAAGCTTGGGTGTTTCGATTTTCGGTACACGTCGCGTTCTGGACTGCTTAGCGCCAGTGGAATCAGCAGATGATTGTTCTGCGGAAGCATTCCCTGCTTGTTGATCAAGTGAAACGTTTATGGCTGATGGATGCTCGACACTTGCATTATAAACTGCTGCTTCGACACTCGATAAAGGGTCACTGTTGACTTTGGCACAAAGGGATCATGTCTCCACGAATTTGAAAGATCAAGCCTACCCAAAAGAACTAGTTTAGCAAACTTATTTTTTGAATAGTTTTCTATGGGATATCGGTTCAAACATTACCAATTCTTTTAGCTTACATATCTATCAATCTTATGTTTATGAATTTCATATTTAAGGGGCGATCATAGATGGTTCATTTGGAATCTTGAATTTGAAAAAAAAATCTCTGGAGGTGCTTGGACTCGATTTTTTTTTAATTTAGTATATTTTAGATCCTGGGTTTTCTATACCAAATTTTTATAACAGGAATACTGTTTCATGTAAAATAACACATTTCTCTAGTATATTTGAACAACATATGTTATTTCACCAGTGAGATACCATGAAGGGATCAAGTCTCCCCCGGGATCAAGTCTCCCCAGTCTCCCCTAATGTTCCTTGCAAGCAGGAAGTCGTCAGGAAAACCACGAAAAGGAAAACCAACTTCATTGTAAAGGATTCCCCATTTCGAAAGAGCAGCAGCGGCAGTCTACAGTTGCAAGATTCATCTCGTCTTCCAAGGTTCGTACGAAATATTCAGAATTACTTTGGAGGATTGACTACGAAGCGAGTAAAAAACGGCCACATGGTCTATGGATGATCCATTATAATTCGAAGCAATCTGCGGCATGGTGAAATTTTTCACAACTACCTGTTATACAGTGGATTAGAAAAATATTCAAGTAGACCTGGCTCAAATTAGGAAATTGTTGTGGTCCAATTTAGGAAACGATGGCCCATTAAAGGAAACTGCAGCGATGATTTATTTCTTTTATTATAAGGATTTATAGGTATTATCTTGTTGTTTTTCATGCAGAAAAGATAGAAAACATGTTACTTCATGTTTATACATAATGAAATACTTAAATCAGTTGAGATATAATAAGTGTAAATATATCAACTGAATTAAGATTGCAAGATATGCAGCTCCACTACGAAGTGGTCCACTAAAAGCAATTTTACCCTATTCCCTATTGTTATGATGCACTGAAGCCACAAATCGACCTCAGACAACATTTCGAATTGTAAGATGACGACTTACGGTGTCTGGAAAACAGCCAAAAATGACCAAATACCACCCAATATGAGTGGTACTACTACATATGGATATTTCCGTAATCGAAACGATTTATAGAAGCCAAGCATTGACCCTGGTCACCATTTTGAATTCGAAGATGACCACTTAAAGTTTCTGAAAAACAACGAAAATAACAGAAACGCGCCCAATTTATTTCCGGAATAGAGGTGATGTACAAAAGCCAAAAGTCGAGGATGTTGTCATTCCGATAAAACCAATCATTTCAAATGATATAAACAAATCGCAAGGCATCAATGAATTTGAAATGTTTAAAATTATTAAATAAAACACTAAAAAAGGCGGAACGAAGTTTGCCGGGTCAGCTAGTAAAGAATGAATGTTTCATCTATTAGCTCAGAAATATGTGGAATCCACTTGTCAGTAACGTGTCGATTTTTTATAGTGTATAAATGCACGTACAATGCGGTGACTGTTTGCATTATACTCGTGAATTGGTTGTCTGGGATAGAAAATTCAGATATTTTTATAATCTGCGTATGTAGTTCAAATATAAACATATTCCTAAAAGTTTGGGTTGAACATAATATTTTTCCATAAATCATGCGGTGAAGACGCATCCCAAGTAACAATTTAAGTCGTATTGCATTCTTTTGGCGGTTTTCGTGACCAATTTCGCAAAACTGCTGTTAAAACTAGAAATACTATCAGAACCTTCTGATAACCGCTATAAGTTTGCTTTACAGCCAGGTGGCCCACCCTTGCAAAGCTTATAGAAGCAATCATAAGAATGGCAATAAAACTGCTTTAAAACCACATGGAAAGAGTACCACATACTATAAGCAGCTGGCATTACCTCTTTTAGAGCGCAATAAGTTTGGTTGCATTATTGCGCTCTGCTACTTGCCACAATAAGTCTAAATCAACTTTTCATTGCTTGACAGCAACCGTAATAAGTTGATTTGTTGTGCCGTTACTGCACACACACCAGTACATCACGCCACTTTTTTAATAAGGAAATCTCTCGTCGCGGGAGAAATGTTTCACCTGTGTTGGTTATCATCGTGCAATTGATTTTATTTGATGGTGATATTGTAGAAAGATAAGGAATAAAGAGGGGTTTTTGGAAGGGTTTGTAGCTCTCAAGCATATGCGCATGAAATTTTGTCATGCATTTCGAGAACATAGGCGCTTAAAATTTATGCGCCATCAAAATAGTACAAAATAGTACGGTTTACAGGTTAAAACTGGGCACTTAGGCTGATACAAATTTCGCATTCTTTTTATGTCCAAGGTTATCAAAGTTAGCAGAGGGGGTGGCAAAAAATGAATAACACCGAGTCGAAAAAAAAAATATCTCTGATCAAAGTTTGTGTACAAGTTATGACGTTTGTAACTTGCACTAAAATAAATGTTGAAAAATAACATTTTATTATTATTATTATTTATTTCGCTTGCCTTTCGACGACACTCTCGCTGTCACCTGACTTGTTTGTTGCTAAATTAAGCATTTATGCTGTCAGAAAACCAATGAAATAAACGGTTTGAGCTTTTTTTTCTTACCCTTCCAATATTCAAGATTTTTGAAGTGGGGGGTGACATAAAATGAAAATAAAATTTGTAACGGCCTCATTACAATTTTATGAGATAATTTTCATAGCCAACTAGTAGTTTTTTAGATTTTGAATGACCGCAATAAAACTGGTTTCTATGTTATATGACAGCAAGCTGGAGTGGTTTTATGGGGCAATAGATAGTAATAATAAAACCAATAATAAAGCAAAACCGCATTGACTCTTGCCGGTTTTATTGTAAGTTTTATTAGAGTTTTATTGACAGCTATCAGTGTTCATTACGACTTTCTATTTTTGGCAACGGGTTTAACCGCCTTAAAACCGTTGGTAATATTCATTGCTGTGATAAAACCGTTAGCAAACCAAGTAGCTATAGAATTGTTACTTGGGATAATCGAGGCAAGGAACGGCGGCGGCACAAAGCCGTCGTGGTTTCCACAGTTCGGGCCGACCGCCGACCCGTCGTCGGAAGAGGCGGCTTCTCGCACACAACCACTGATCTATTGGTTTACTAGGTCTATTCAAACATAGTTTCTTTCCCTTAAGTAAGTTCGAGCGAGCGGTAACTGTTTTATGTAGTCTCCACTGATAATCATGACAATAATACCATTTTCCGCTTCATATCTATGCCGCCTCGCGTCCCACGTCTATTCGGCCTCCCGTCCATATGTTTACCGTCCGTAAGCCTAGCATCTGTATGCCTAACGGGGTGTCATCAAATCGAAGCACGTTCTTGAAAAGAGCAGCGAATCGTGTGTACGCTAGAAACCTTTCAAATAATTTTCAAAAAAAGCCTCTAGATCGTAAGTTTCGGTTGAGATGACTATTCACCTTGAAAAGATGTAGTGAGCCTTCATTGACTTCATGACTAAGAATTACGATTGTTCCCTGTCATTTATAATTATTTATCTGCGCTGAGCCCGTAGTATTCCAATATTACACAGAAATAGGGCTGTGTGCGAGCTTTACTTGATTCTTCGATGCGGTCGGAACATTCAGATCAATCTTAATGACACATTTAGCTCACGTATGAAGACTCAAGAGTTGACACTTAATGAAAACACATCGCAACTGATTGCATACAAGCCTGAGAAGTAGAATACAACACTTGTATCCTCAAACTTGCATGCAAACCATTCACATTGAATTGCTTCTACAAAGACATTGCCTTTGTACACAAGTGTTAATGCTATTGCTATGATTCGATGCTATTGCAGTTAAATCACCAGTCTTGCCGGAGAACGAGTTGAAAAATAAACAATGATTCAAAATTATAATTTGGAAAACCAAGTAAGTTTCATAGATTTCTGTGAAATAACTAGTTTCAATACTATACAACGACAAACAATCAAATTTGTCTCAGTTGCAAGTGTTGAGCCAATCTAAATATTTTGTTCATTTGATTTTTCCACAATTAAGAATGTGGTCTTAATCTGTTTAATGGTCCACCAACTTCAAGCTCCTGAATAAATGTCACATAAACATTGTTTAAAAAAAGAACGGCTACAAAATAGCTCATGAATGTTTATTTTGCTAGATTGCAACGATTCCCTTGAAAATAAAAGGAAGGCCAAACTGTGTACGGTAATTCCAGGTTCAGCCACATCAACTGCGAACAAAGAGTCATTAAAAACGCCACTCTGCGTCGTCCGAACATCAAAGCCGAACGAAAACATCCTGGCAAAGGGGTGACAATAATACATGTTTCCAATTCAATGTAACAGCATTTCCGCACTCCTAAGCGGGTCGAAAAAAGAAAACGTAAACCCCACAGATTCGGGTAGACCGCACTGTCAATCTCGGCCAACCAACGTCGGAGGTTTTGCGCTGAAGGAAGGAAGAATTTGTGACACCACTCCACCCCCTTCGGTGTCTCTGTACCTGCTTCTTTTCTTGCCTGCCACTTGCATGGTTGGAAGAATAGTTTCACAAATAGCCTCCGGAGGCTGACAAAGGCTGCTCCTTTCCGGCGCATTGTCCCGTACACTGTGAACCAGGGGATTACGGTGGCATAATATTTCAACAGAAAGCTAAATCTAACGGTGATAAAATTAGACGTGTAGTTCTAGCACCCAGGTGAGTTGAATGCAATTATCCTCCGTTCCGGCTTTCAGTATTAGAGGATCGTGGAGTGTGTAAGAGAAAAAGAGTGAGTAGGGAAAGACTTACATGTTCAGCGCACGTTCGTTCGAACCGCTCTGGGTCTGGGTGTTATCGTGGCGCCGCTCCACGATACCCATCAGCTTCATCCACGGGTTGTTCTGGGTACTGTGACCCATTCCACCGCTCTGCCACATCGTCATCTTGAGGCTGCTGTTGCTACTGCTGCTTACGAAGCACCGAACTTTTAAGGGCAAAACTACTAATTCACTTTCCTGTGCTTCTTGGCACAACGGCTTCCGGTTGCTTTTTCTTTTCTACTTTTTTCGCTTCTTCGATTGGCTTCACAAAATTGATTGGGGGCTCCTACGGAGCCAAGAAGACCATTTGTAATAATCACTATCTAGAAATTGATTTCGGTTAACTACACACTACGGACGACAACAAAGACGAAGACGGCGACGATGATGATGGGGTTTGGCTAGACGGAGTTACGGAAGTGACGACAGAAATAGTCGAGCCAACAGCTGCTGCAACATTGCTTCTTGAAGCTGGGTTTGGAATTACCAGCGGATGACATTCACCGTAGGTTTTGCTACTGCTTCTTACGCTGGTTGGCGTCGGTGATAATCCACAAAACCGAATTGTTCCAACAATCACCATTTTCCCCCCGCAATTAAAGCCCGAAGTCAACGAACGGCACTCGTGTTTTTGAAGGCAACAACAACACTTTTGCACCGGACCGGCGGCGAGAATGAGGAACAGTGACGGTTCAAAATCGCATCGAAGTGTATTCTAATTGTGGCTGTGGCGGTGGGTGAGAAAATTCTAAAAAAAACGACACCCAATTACGCGTACCAATTTCGTTCCACTTCCGGTTCACCGCCGTTTCGTCACTCACCATGCCTTTCGATTGACGGCGCACTTTGTAATGAAAAACACTCTATTGCTGTTGTTGAATTTGCACATCCCTTTGCTTCGAAAGAGCACATTCACGTGTAGGTAGGCTGCCGAGGTTTGCCTTCGATTTTCACTGTCAGAGCAGAAGAAAAGCAGCAGTAGGCTCTGCAACTGCCGCTTTGCAGTCGTTACTATTCAATCAATCAAATCAGACTTTATGATTGGTTCTGAGCCCTTTTCTTTCCATTTCACATTAGCCGGTGAAGCACAAACAGATACACACGTACATACATATGCACACATACACACGTACAACACGTTGGCGTATTCCCTCGAGCTACTGCGGCAGACAAGCGCGGCTTACATACATAGTAGGCGTTGCGTGTTCTTGACTTTCACCTGATGTAGATTTCCGTGTTTTTTTTACTCTGTAAATCAGACTCTCCTCAATCGGTATGTCTATGTTTTCTTCGTCTTCTTCTTCTACTACTAACGCCAATCCAACTTCAACCCAATTTAAATTTTTAACAGATTATTTTCACTTCACCTCACCAAAGTGGCGTCTAATTGCTCTCCAATCACAGCGGAAATAACTCTCGCGCGCGCGTTCGATAGCTAGCGCCCTCATCAGCGCAACTGTGTTTTGTTTATTTATGTACGTTTTCGGTCTCTGTATTCTGAAAGGAAACTGTTTCGTCTCAACGACGGGAAGGACGACGAGAAGATCGAAGACGAGGTGACGGGGTGACGGGGTGACGCTTTTCACTCTGCTCCAGCGGAGCTAAATCGCGATCAACTCAGCTGCACAGCTGTCGGCCCCTCGTGCACGGCCGTAATCCCATCGTTCGCCGGCCCTCCGCTGCCGGTTGCTGCCGATCGTAAATCCAGCGTTTCTCCTCCGGCGATGAAACCACCTGACAGAAGCCGAAGAAGCAAAAAAAAAAAAAAGAATTCCGACATTAGAATGGCGAAATTTATTGGCCTGTGAGTTCAGGGAATAAACACAACAATTAAATCGATATAAGACTCTTTAATCACAGTCGTGCGCACGGGGGCGGTTTTTGGCATTAAAAATTTACCAACATTGATTCGGCGGAGGAAAAGCTATTTTTGCTGTTTAAATTAAAACTTTGGTTTAGGCGACAACATTCGTATGAAGCAGAATAGTTTTTTCATGTCTATTTTTTTTATTTTTTCTCTGTGAACGTTTTTGTTGAAAATGTTTTTTTTTATTTGAGTTTAAAATGTATAAGGAAACCTGTTTTTAGTTTCCTAAAATATTGCTTATACACATTCCACTGCTTGATTTATACTTCTGGTAAGCGATATCCGAAAGATTTATCTTAGCTGATGAAGTACTAAGACTCTGAGGAAAAGGCGCCAGCTCAATATCAGTTAAATTTTGTTTTCATCTACTTCGTTTTCGTTTTTGTTCAAGAAAGATATCGCACAATCGTTTTAATCAGGTCAGCGTGCGCATCTGTCACTCGTTTTGATGATGATATAATTCAAATAGGGGAACTGCTCCATTCTTCATCTCATTAAGCCGATATTCACGAAGAATGCATGGATTAAACACACAATTTTCACGAAATCCTTGAACAATCGTTCAGCATTGTATATTTAGTTAAATTAGCTAGATTTATCCTGAATTTTGTAGAACAAACCATTTTTCACAACGCTTCCATATCCATCTCAAAACTTGAATTACTGCTCAATTATTCATCTCACGACGCCCCCATATTCATCACACTGTTAATTATGAATGAATCACATTATCATGAATGAACGTAGCCGCAGCCCGTCGTAATAGGTTTCCTAGATATCCGCTGTAGTTGTTTACGTGCAAAATTCGTAACCTAGGTAACCACTGCAGTGCTGTCGATTTATATCAATTATGTAGGAATAATTCAACATTTTCAGTATGGTTTTTTCGTATTAACAGAAACTGATTTGAAAACTTGTGATTTTCTTCAACGCAGTGAAAACAGATGAAAATACATACAGTTGAATTTCAGGAATTTTAGAAATTTATCTCATATAATTCTGCTAATTAAAGCTTGTTTTATGAATTTTGAGGGAAACATTTCAAAGATTAAAGTATTCCTATTGTAGTGAGTGATTTTGTTTAGTGATTAAAATAAAAGCCCGCTAGTGATGAAAAAAACTATGGTTGGCTGCTGAACGAGTCCCGTTGTAGCCGTATAGAACAATGCACGGCTTTTGTTTTCTGAGGTGGGTGATTGAATTAAATGAGTTTTCGAGTACAGATGCTCGACTATAATATCAAATTTAGAGCTCTTACGTAAGTTTTTGATGATTATAGTTTATGAGGAAGAACTAAGAAGAATCTATTCTATGGATTAGCAGATTGGTTTAAGAAGAAAACATGCGTTTTTCCCGTTTTCAATTGTGTTTCAATGTTATATGAGATGAATATATGGGCTGAGATGAATAATGGAGCAGTTCCCCTATGTTCAAACTTGAGATGATCGTCATATCGGTTGAATATTATAATATATTTTTGATGTAGCTTTATGGATTCAGCTGATGTAGATTTATGGATTCAGTTTCCGTCCGTGCAAGTGAAAGCTAGTAGTTCTAATAACACAGTGCAACAATTTTTTTTGCCTTGGCTCCTATGTATGATTTTTTGATGAAGTTTGATGCGAAAATAAATTTCCCTGCGTTTGAACATATTTCAACTTAAGGGGCAACAATGGCGCCATTTTGAATTTTTTTTTTCTTTTATTCTCGCTTATTTTCCGTCGGTCTAGTTCCGCCACTGTTGTGGCCAATCACCGACGCCCAGGGAGGCGACTCCACACCCAGGACCCTAACTCACGACCCGTTTATTAACGGACCGGCGCCAACGGCTTTACTTCCTCATGCGATGGAAGGCGTGATCCCAGAGATTTTTCGCCTCAGAAAATCTCCCTGTGTCGGCTAGGATTGAATCTAGACCAGTTGGGTTGGTTGTGAGTGGATCACGCCACCTCACAACCATCGACACCTATGTCGGCGGTGGGATTCGAACCCAGGCGTCGAGCGTGGTTGGCGGAGACGTTACCAACCACACTAGGCCCCCGCTCATTTTGAATTTTTGAGAAACCGATAATTTTTGTGTTTTTTTCGACGCCATTTTGTTTTGAGGCCAAATATCAAAATTCTAAGAGTTTGTCCACATATTAGCATCCTTTTACCCATCTTTTGAAAAAAAAAACAGATCTTAAATCGGACAAAAACTGAGCTCAAAACAGTGATTCTACGAAACCGATTTTGGCATAGTTTCAGTATATTTCACAGAGCAAAATAATATCGATTATTTCTGAGTATTAATGGTAATTCGCTAATATCTTAAAGTGGTAGTCAAATTAAATCTTTTTTTGAGTATAAAAGTCACAGAAATCGAATGGTAGGTGTCTGATTAACGTAAAATGTCAGCAAAATGTCGATTTTGCCACAATTCCCCTACAATACTAAAATAGGTTTATCTGCTGACATTTTACGTAGATCAGACACCTACCATTCTATTTCTGAGCTTTTTGAAGTAGAATACTTCTCTCAGGAAGTTCGGCTACATAGGGATGTGAAATGAAAATCTAAAACCGAAAAAAATGAAAAATATGTCCAATTTCAAATGCTAATAAATCGGTTAGTATTCGATGGATTTCCTTCGTTCTTGCAGCAATAGATTGGAAAATCTTCTAAGATTCTTCCCAAAATGAGATAATTGTAATTTTATTATTCACACTATTGTACTATTGAAAATAGTCAAGCCTTGTCAAAACAAAAAATTCGACCTCTGATTAGTCGTTATATGCTTGCTTCCCAAGCACGGTCGACAGGATCATATACCTTGCAATAGAAAACATGCTATTTGGCCTATATAAGAGCCTGTTTCAGCCGGAGCTGCTCATAATAGTTCTAGACAGCGACAACAGCAGTCGTCCTTCCTTAGCAGCAGCACTAGCCCTGTGGTTGGTCACCACGTCTCAGGAGCAGCGCGGTTTTTCTCAGCGTGTGTCGCCAGACAGCCGCCCCCGTGTTGGGGCAGCATGAAGATTGCCATCAGGAAATCCAATTTTGGAAATCAAAATGCCTTTTTCTAGGCAAATAAACAAGTCATTGAAAGTTAATAATTTTTGTCAACGCAAGCAAGCATTCCGTGTTGCATCATAGCAATTTAAATCTGTCGCACCCGTCGAATTTACTGAATGTTTAATAGCTTCCACAGTGCATGTTGTCCGTGTATCTTAATTCCCCCAATGTTAGGGCAGCTCAAAAGTTGTAATCAGTAACCGATTTTGTACCGCAAAATGCTTTTTTTTTCAAGACAAATAAACAAATAATTGAAGGTTAATAATTTTCTGGCATCAACACAAGCAGACATTCTGTGCGGGATGCAATCAAATTCTGTTGTAGTTGTCTAATTTTTACTTTTACTTTATTTAGTAAACCCCCCACTGTAGGGGCAGCGCAAAGGCTGCGATCAGCATAACCAACTTTGAATAACAAACTGCCCTGTTAGACCGCATTCACAAAGACAGTTAGTTCGACTATGCAGAGCTAATATGAAGTCGATTCAATTAATCAGCAGTAACAGAATTTCGTCGTCTCCCAGCTGCCAAGTTGCAACATGATGCAACACGCAACAGCGAGCAAACGAAATCGCTTGATGTTACAAACCGCAATAAGATACGGGTTAAAACCGTTGCGTGTGTGAGAGCACCATCGGTGTTTATTCGCTGGATACAAAAATCAAATGCGAATTGTGGAATAATTTGTCTGAAGAACATTAGGGAATGGAACAACTGAACTGATAGGGCGTGGCCTATTTCGTAGCACCCTTCGGCTATAAAAGAGTGTTTCTGGGAAAACTAGCTACATTCATTAGTCGGAAGGTGAGCTGAATGGACCGTCCACAACGTTGACAGCAGTAGCAGCAGATATCAGCACTCTGCAGTAACAGACAATAGCAGCGGGTTGCGCCTGTGGCTGCCTTCAAATTGAACAAATCACTTGCCCTGTGGTTGGTCAGCACGTTTCAGGCCTCTGTTAGGCTGAACGCCAACGCGAGCGATCGGGCGAGATTTTTGCCGTACATCATCCGGCACTTCCTCTAATGGAAAAGTTGGATCATTTTGTTCAGAAGAATATTACTGTCGGTATTATTACAGAGCTGCGATTGCATTATATCCGATATGGAATTGAACAATTGTTCTTATGTGGACAAATAAAACACTTAATTTGAAGAGTTAATAGTTTTGGGTACCAGTAGCAGTATGGTAATAGTCTCAGCGGTAGGTGCAGCCGGTACTTCCATGAGGCGGATGTTATAAGGGAGTAAATAGAAGCGGCATTGCGAAACAGTTCGGGTGTGCCTAGACGCGCGTCATTTTTCGTTGTTGATATTATTCCCCACATGAAACGAAGCGCTTCCGTACGATAGCGGCGGTATTAGCGGTAGATGCATTTGCCAACACTTACTCCAGTAAAGCCGTGTCTAATTTTCAATGTGAAAACACCTTTATATTGTGTTGGCCGTGTACATTAGGCCTCTGCCAGGCTAAACGCGAAAAGCGGCGCGAACCGTTTCGCCCGGCCGTAGGTTAATGTGCAGCCGTAAGTAGAGCTGTGTAAAAGTATTCTACTTCAAACTCGCGGTCGTGGCTTTGCACACAACCCTCTTGTGATTTTAACTCAAAATAAGATATAATTTGACTAACACTTTAAGATATTAGCGAATTACCATTAATGCTCAAAAATAATCGATATTATTTTGCTCTGTAAAAATATACTGAAACTATGCCAAACCCGTTTTCATAATATCACCGTTTTGAGCTCAGTTTTGTCCGATTTAAGATCTTTTTTTTTCAAAAGCTGGGTGAAAAGATGCTAATATGTGGATAAACTCTTAGAATTTTGATATTTGGCCTCAAAACAAAATGGCGTCGAAAAAACCACAAAAATAACTGGTTTCTCAAAAATTCAAAATGGCGCCATTATTGCCCCTTAAGTTGAAATATGTTCAAGCTCGGGGAAATTCAGTTTGCATAAAAATACACAAAAAAATTATATATAGAAGCCAAGGCAGAAAAAAAGTCAATTTTTGTTGCACTGTGTAATCTTCTGTGAATTGAGGTGAGGTTGCAATAAGATCTAGTGAATATTTCAGGTTGCATTTGGAAGGCATTTTCAGTACCTTAAAAAAGTAAAACATATTTCTAGGAAACAAAACCGTTCAAAAATGTGAAATTGTTAGGGTCTTAGAATCAATTCTGGACATCGAGTTACCACTCGTAGAATATTATGATGCAATGATTAACAAAGCAAATAGCTCTTTCAAGCGGTTAAACCACAATTTACAATACTATCCATTATATATCTAAGACCAATTGGGGAATATTGTAACCAAATATGGAATTTCAATGTAGCGTAAACGAAAAACGCATAGAATTTGTTCCAAAGCAATTCTTGTTTAACGCAATTCATCGTTCTGATAATCTTCTGGTAATATGAGGTTGCAATAAGATCTGTCTAAATTTTTTTCGTCGATTTCCATTTCCATTACTTTTAACGCGGTGGATAGAATTTAATCACGTGAGAGGCGATTGGAAACGGACAGATGCATTAAAGGTGTGCAACGCATGTTAACCAACTCAAAATAATAACCAATCCCGTCGATGTGTCGCTTCCGCGCAATGCTCTTCAGGTTTACAAATAAATGTTACGAATTCGAAACAATTTCAATTTTACAGTGACAGGCATCAGCAATGTTTTTTTGTTTTCGGGTGGTTAATGCAAGTGCTTTTAAGTAGTCCTTTCAAGGTAAAAAAAAATTTAGGCACATTGTTTCCGACAGGGCTCTACATTTTCGAAACAAAACAATGAAACTGATATATTCGCACTGTCATTTCGATTCGAACAGTTTCATTTTCACTTGATTACTTTCGGCTACTGTCAACGAATCACTTCTTTCTCTCTTTCCCTCTTTCTTTTTCCGGCTCATTTCAAATGAAACTAATGACTATTTCAATCGACGGAGAGAGTGACGGAGAGAGAGCTTTTTCCTTTCCTTCGGTGTCTCAATTGAAATTAGTACCGCATCGCGTCGTTTGATGGTAGTTTTCTTATACCGTAAGCCGTAGTTAGAACGGCAATGGCTCTCAATAAATACGTTACGCGAGTTCCGATCAATATTTCCTCCCTCTTTTCTATAGATGAACTGTATGAAAGCCTTCTATCTACGTCAGCGCTCATTGTCATTTTAAATTGAGAAACGTCATTTGAGAGTGATGGTGATAATCTCCGCTTTCAATTGAAAAGCGGTTGTATCAATTTCAAGCCCTTCAGTTGTCAGAATCACAGCAAGAGCTTTCGACTTGGTGTCATGTGACTCAGGAAGTGCTCGAAAATGATACAAAAGCTTTTCAATTTAAAGCGACGGGTCAAAGCGTCACTATAACTTGATAATTGTCAATTGAAAATGACTTTGTCAGGCACTGGTTTCCGAAACCAACGACACCAACCGTTAATTTTAAATAATAAATAAAAATACAGAAAATATTGACTACATTGTGAAAATTCTTATTTACTTGTAAATTAAAAATAAACTATAGAGTATTTCAATTCCAAATTTATGGTTGAGTAAATTTAATTAAAATAATGATATGCAGGCTTTTGATAAAAGGGGAGCTTTGGTGATAACGCTTAAATCACCAAAGTAAAAAATCTTAGTATATGTACAACTAAATTAGACTGGAAATAAACCAAAGCGAAATACAGAACAGAAATAATTTATCTTTCAGAAATATTTATTTTAAAAATAGGGTAACGAACGTCTTCGTCAGTGGTTTTCTTCGGCCCCCTTTTGCATAAGATTGCTGCAGAAAAACTGCCGAAGAAAACCACTGACGAAGACGTTCGATAACCTAATCATTAAAAATAAATGCCGTATAAATTTACATCGACTACGATACTCTCCACATTTAATTTCATCAGGCCTACCGCGCCCCAATGACATTTCTTGTCTGGATCACGATGAAATTCGTGAGAGTAAAAACAAAGCCAGCTAGAGCCTCTCTCTCTCTCAGTTTATACTGACTGACTAACGCGAGATCGACCATGTGTCTCCATCGAATCTGTACGAATTGACATTGGATATACAGGGTGATTGGCTCCTTGATGGTCAGGGACTAATAAATGTGATAAAAGAAATCTTCCCCGCATATGCTCTAGAGTTGATCTGCTCAGAGTTATTCAACTTTTAAGTTTTTTGGATACTTTTTTCTTGAAGTGGCTCTAACTCTAAACTCATTTAGAGCAATTCTATTGGTTTCATTTGAAAACTGAGAAAATTTTCTACTGGATGCAGCTTCACCATGTCGAAAAGAATGTAAATAAATAACAATTTTTAAAACATAAATGTTTAAAAGTTCCTACTAATTAAATGTGAATATTTCAGGTTGTATTCGGAAGGAATTTTTAGTAGGTACCTAAACTAAGAAGCTCACCGTCAACTTTGAAATAATTTACGTATGCGAAATATAGGATTCTAAATAGTATTCGAATCCTGTAACTTCCGACAATCATTCATTCGATACTAGTTTTGTCTAGAAATTAATATACCGTGATGACTCTACACTCAAAATATGGTTCACGTTATTGTTACGTGAAATTTCCTGTACTTATTCTTTTTCTGTCATTTTGCTTGATTTATGTGACAAACATAACATCTACGTGAAAATCACATGCATACTATGTTTTATCACGTAGCATCTACGTCAACTTGGCAATGTCAAACAGAATGAAGTATCGCGTGAACTCTCCGTGCGGAAATACACAGAAATCAAAATGGCGAAGCTGTTGTCTGATTCAGTCTTTGAACATGAAAGGAATCCCTCGATGACTTCCCAATAAGTGAGCTTTGGAAAAACCATAAGAATCCGGCATCGAGATTTCACACAGATTCAGTTCAAATTGCGAGGAATTTCCTGAACATAAACAGTTGCAGCTAACAGTGATGATCGCCAACGAATGTCGCAATATCATTTTGCCATTTTGTATGTCGTTTAATTCATTTACGAAATGGCGATTTTGCATGGCCGTGCGCCTTATCAAGCAACATATTTGGATAATTTCTGAAAACTAATCCTAGTCTCTTAAGAATTTGGGAAACCGCAATTGAAAATTATATGTTCTATAAAACGTAGAACCAAACACTCAAATGCTTTTTACTTTACCGGTAGTTAAATTTTATGAGAAACTCACATGAAATGCATATGACTACTGAATAAGATTCACAGGATAAATCATCTCACCAGTTCATGATGAACTCGAATGACAATCACGTAAAATCTACATGAAAATGACAGTGGAAAGATTCACATAACTTTTCCGGTAATTATAACGTGAAATATGTTTTGAGTGTACAAGGCGCAACATTTCTTAGAATGGTTCCAATGATATTTGACGAATCGCAGACAAACGGAACGCTTCCAAAATAAATTTTAATCCTATTTTAGTCACCTCTGAGGTGCACTCGTGTTTGCATGTGAGTCTTGTTTTTTTTTTTTTCATTTCAAACGTAACTGGAAATTCCTTCATATTAAATAAATATATCTACTAATTTACGCAAATAGTGGAAATTTGCAATTCTAGTGACAGCAAGAAATCAGTATATCCTACACTTTGTAACTCAATGATAAAAATTGAAATTAAGAAGCGTTTTAGCGAAAATTTTACCACCGCATATTGTAACATTTCCAGGAAAAAAAAACCGTTAAAAATGCGAAATTGTTAGAGTTTTAGAAGTAACTCTAGACATCGAGCTCAAGCGGTTAGACCAAAATCTCTTTCAAGCGGTTGAACCACAATATACAATACTATCCATTATATAATTAAGACCAATGAGGGAATATTGTAACCTAATATGGAACGAAAAAAGCGAAGAATTTGTGCCGAAGCAATTCTTTTTATGCGCGCTTCATATCTTCCATCAGACTGCATTTCCTCATCCATCGTACGAAGCTCGCTATCTGCTCTTTAATCGCGAACACTTAAGCAAATGCTGACGGTACGCGTCGCTTGTGTTTTTCGGTACAGTGCCTATTAGACAATAAGCGTCCAGCAGCGGCCGGAGCAAATTCCCACGCGGCCGGACGCCGGCTTCCCCACTAGCGACGTTGACGATCTCTTCAGCCTTCTGCCGAAGTATTCTTATTTTCTGCTAGGCGCTTTGGAAGGTTTAATCCAGATAACAGTCACGAGGACATAAGGGCAGAAGAAATAGAAGACTGGTGAAGTGTTCACTTTAACATTTGTTTTTCTTTTCAAGTTTGTCGCAGGTTATTTTAAGAAATTGTTTTATATCTAAAATTATTCCCCCTAATCAAATATTTTTCGTTTGCGTGCGGTAGAATCAAACGCTCCTAACAAAAATGGACAACATGCAGGTAAAACTATTCTTGGATGTGGAAACCCATGGGGAAGTGATTGAAATCTCGTCCATCGATTCCCCTCTTCCTTCCCCTGTACCCTTCACTTTACCTAGCCCTGTACCAATGCCACCGGAAGTACGTATAAAAGCTTACCCAGATGTCTCTAAAGGTCCATACGTTATTTTCTTCCGACAAAGACCTGGCAAAACTGGTTTTCGGCAGGCTTTGTTTTGCTCATCTTCATCTTAAAGAGAAAGAGATTTCTTCCCTCTTAACAACTGCGAGCTCACATCCAATGTGCATCACATCATCTGCTGTAGAGAGAGCGCAGAGTAATAGTTTCTCTGACGAAAAAAACGCTCCTAATTTGACAAAGCAAAAATCCAGTGAAACTCTTGTAAATTGCTCATCCGCGCACGCAAGAAAAATAAAATAAATTGCTCGGCGACCAACTGAGCATTGCGTTACCGTTCTCATCGCTCTGAGGTGCGACAAAAACAGTATAAAATCGAACTTTCTGCAGAATACGCACCCATGGTGAGTTCTGAATCTTCCTATAATATTAAATTCGAAAACGGTTAGGATGTGGCTTCAATGTGAACCTAAATGTTTTGATATTTGGCCAACTTCTCTTCTAGTAAAGGAGAAGCTAACGAAAACTACTCCCTCTTAAACTGAGAGAGCAAATAAATGTTTATCCCTAACACGCGATGATAAAGAGTGAAAAGAAACTCTGCGACTGAAATACTCTTCGCCTAAATGTGGATAATTACTCACTCTGTGTGAGAGAAAGTCTAGTTCTCCAAGGGGTTTGGCGGGTAGAAAAAGGAAATTTGGGCAAAAATAAAGAGAATGAAAGAAGCCTGGTTTTCGGCCGTAGCCGAGATTATGAAGGTGAAGCCGAGAAAGCTGGGAGTTGACGTTAGTAGCTTGAAGCAAGTAAAAGCAATTGCTAGCTACGAGCTCTCACTAAAGAGTATCGCGTGTACATCAAACTGTCGATGACATTTTGCGTCTGGGGCTGGCTGTTTCAAAAAGCCCATAATGCAAAATGTGCAGATACTGGATTGCAAGCTATTGCATTCGGTATCCATCGAAGGGGAGAAAAAAATTCTTCCTTTCGGTTTCCTTCTGGGTAACATTTGTCGGGTCTGCACTATCGAACTACATCCTTCTAGACAGGGTTCGTCTGCCTGTACGCCTGTTTGTGGTTTGCGAGTCATACGCTACCAAAAATACTATCAATTAGGTCACACAGCCACTTACTGCTGCAACAAGGTACGCTGCAGCAAATGCGGAGGCATTCATGCTGAGACCGCTTGCAGTGGGGACACTGGAAAGTGTCTTTATTGCGAGGGAACTCGGCGAGCTTTCACTTAAAGGGTAAAAAGAGTCATGAAAAGAGAACCGTTCAATTTTGGCATGGTTCGATTTTGCAAAGGAAAAATTCTGGCATGTTGCTGAAATCGTACGGGGTCTGTATTTTGGTTGTTTATTTGCAGCAATCTATTTTAACATAAAAAAACATTCTCTTTAACATTGATGAGCCGATTACAAAGCAGCATCATTGTTAGCTTTAACTGAAAACATCATATCAAGAAGACTGGGAACTCTGCCTGAAATCGAGCGACAGTTTTGGCAGCGGAGTCTTTTGAGTAAAGGTGGAACTGATGCATTCCGAACCATAGCCTGACAAAGTCATTTATTATTGACAATTATCATGACGCTCTAGCCCGTCGCTTTCAGTTGAAAAGCATTTGTATCATTTTCGAGCACTTTGTGAGTCACATGAAAACTAATCAAAGCTCTTGCGAATGGAAAATAGGTGAAAATATTTTCTTTTGGCATGTCATATCCGATTTCACTGAAATTTTCCGCAGTTGTTCCTTTTTGATAAAGAGTTCTTCATGTAGACTCTCGACTGCTTGAAGCAGCAATGGCTTATTCAAAATGATGACTGATAGATAAAAATTTCTACATCAAAGAAACATTTTTTTTATTGAAACGCTGTCTTCAGCAAAGTTGTAAGTAATATAATTGCGGCTCTAGAAAAAATATATACACTGTAAAAAATTGTCATCAAATATAAAAATATCTCAAAAAATACCTTTTTTTAAAATCGAATTTTTTTCACACATTGAGGATGACAATATGTACTACTTTGTTAAAATTTGGTGATGGTAAAATGAAAAACAATTTTAAGTTTTTTTTTTTCTAACTACACATAACAATGTTGAAAATTTATCACTGAAAGCATCATACCAATCCAATGCGCTGTTTTTGTACCTTAATCGAACATTTTTATACTGGCCCTGTTGAAATTGAGTATGCGTAACTCACCGGCGAACCCTGTTATAAGAAGGTTTCAAAAATAAGACGAACACACAAGGTAACCAATTTATACAGTGCGTGTTTATATCAAGTAAATCTAGAATTAGAGAACCGGGAACTGGGATATTAAACAGAGATATGTTTCGCCATTAAAGTTGCTCCTGATCCAGTCCACGCCAGCGTTGCAAATCGAGCGAGAAGCAAAACCGTTCTCCTCCTTTCTGCTTGAGAACGAGACATATGCAACGCTTCTCAAATCTTTTACACACACGCTTTCGAGATACTCTTTCTTCTTCATGCATTCCCCTGAGTAGCAGCAAGCACGCATCGACACGAAAAACCTCTCTTGTATTACTACTCAGCGACAGTGAAAAAGTACGTGAGTTCCTGCTAGCGAGTAGGAGTACTCGACTAAAATTGCTCGACTAGGAGAGTGCTTAAGAAACTGTGCTCGAAAACGAAAATGTTTTCTTCATCTACCAGGTTTTGCTTCGTGCACCGACAGCCGAACGTGGGGGAAGAATCTGTAAAGTATCGCATACTAGAACGTGTAGGGTATCGGACTGATTTGGTAAGTTTTTTATAGCAGTCTAATGCAAAGCCTGCCGAAGCCAACCGGTACCGAAGTATTCCATTACCCTATTTGAAATACACTAAGGTCGCTTTTTACACGGTTTTTTTACGCGGTTTCCGGAATTTACGCGGCTTTTTTACGCGGCACGTATACCCCGCGTAAAAAGCGACTTGAGTGTATTTTTTTTTTGTCCCTCCGCAACTAACGTAATGCATCTTGAAACAATTTTACTCGGCTGGTTGTGCTCGCGAGAAGGGATTCACATGCGAGTAAAAGAGTAAGCGTGCGTGTGTGCATATTATCTCGGGAGCGAATTCGAGCAAGGAAGACAGCGAGAAAGAACGAGAAATAGCTTTGATGGAAAAAAACTCCAGTGTGTGTATCGGCAGCTACGAGAACCTCATTAGCGGTGCCGCATGCTGTTCATGAGTGAGACTAACAGCACTGGTCCACGCTACTTCTAAAATTAATGCTGATCAATTATTTCAGCTTCCGGTGAATCATTGTTTAGTTGTTTCTTTCTGATAAAAAGGTTATTACATGATATCAGTTCTTGATGTAGACTTACGACTGCTGTTTCAAAAGGGCCTATCCAAAAATGTGACTGATGAGTAAAATATTTGTATGTGTAATGTTGTCCACGGGCTGAAGAGGGGTCAAAATCGTTAAACATCTGTCCACGTGGTATGTGGATAACCCCAATCCAGTGGATAACCCCAAATTCAGTCAATTTCGTGTCAAAGTTCGTCATTCGGCTAAGGTGAATTTACGCGTTCCCAAGGTTCCACTGTTAAGATTTCAGCAAAAAATAATTCAACTAATTTTTATTTTTTAGTTTTGTAAGTTTTTGTTTGTATTTTGAATTTTTCAATCTTACGTAAGATTTTCTCGAATCCCCCTATCCCCATCGTAAGAATTCATAAGAAATTTGGATACACTCCCCCCCCCCCCTAATTTATATTTATTTATTTATAATTTGTGGACGACCCCTTACCTTGTGTTTTCGTCTTATATTTACAACCTTCTAATAACAGGGTCCGCCGGTGAGTTACGCATACTCAATTTCAACAGGGCCAGTTTAAAAATGTTCGATTATGATACAAAAACAGCGCGCTAGAGACCAACAGCAGAAAAATTCTCCGAATTATTGATCGAAACTTGCGTGACGTATTAATTGGATGCCATTGTCGTTCCAACTGCGTCTTGCGGTGTGAGGAAACTATTATCAAACGACGCGATGCGGTGCTAATTTCAATTGAAACGCCAAAAGAAAGGAAAGAGTTCTTAATTCAAATGGGCAACTCGATTTCTAATTGCAACTCGTCGAGATGCTATTCTGTTTTCAGAAAGCGCTATTTTTTTTTCAGAATCGATCTTCCTTCGATCTCGAATATTGAAGTCGTTGCCATTCAAACGAATATCAATTGGAAAGACATTTGCCTTGTTTCGTTATATCCCAAGCAGCCCCTACAACATGTTTTGAAATGATATTAGTCAATAGTTGTTGTATTAAGACTTTTTTTAGCAGCACAACATTATGTTATTTATGTCTCACATTCCCGCAATGCAACATTAGTAATTGCTTAGTATTTTTCTGCACTCTGGTTCCGACTGCATATTTCATGATACTTTTTAATAACGATATTGTCACGTGATTTGATTCCGATGTACAAAATATCGATATATTTCGAATCGCGGCTCGTATTACAGAATTCAACATCCGCGGTGTTTCAGTTTTTTTTTCAATTCCGGATAAAACTATAAAACGTAAGTTTCTCTATTTTTAAAAACAACTAAAATTGCTATTTGTTTACTTCCATGAACTTTAACTAACTTTATGTCTCGAAACTAAAGGTTTTTCGAAAAGTTTGGAACAACTTGTTAGCACAATTTGTTAACCAGCTGTGCAATAGAAACTGATGTCTTGACAAAAAACAAACTGGTAAAGACCACAGTACTACAATACCTGTGAAGCAAGGCACTGCTGATCTCTCGTCATATGTCACTGCAGCGGTTCACGCTTTCTATTCGCTATCAAGGAAAACCTACAATGCTGCTGCTGATTAGCGTTTCCATGCCAAACGATCTTTGGTCGAATATCGATCATGTTTGATTTCAATGAAACTTTGCACACGTATTTGACTTAATTTGAGTAAACTAGGTATTTCCCGCGGGTGAACACATTTTTCAGACTCAAAATTTTTGGTAGAAAGTTACGGATGGAGAAATGAAAGCTGAATGTTTACTTGAAAATTGAGTTTTACATTTTTTTCATTTTAGAATAATTAGATTCCAATGATATTCATATTGATTCAAATAGCAGTTTTGAATCACAAATCTCTTGGTGACTATCTTCTAAATGCATCCGTTTTCTTAAATATTTCAATATAAAGCTTAGAAAATTTCGTAGATCTATTGAAATATATAATCAATATACTTTCTATCTAGAAATAAAATGTTTCACGGTGTATATTCAAAAAATGAAATTATAATCTGCAGCTTTGCCAAAAATGTTACACCGATTGAAAAAACCGTTTTGGCTCAAAAAAAAATTGGTAAGACTTCACATCTGTTTCTAGACTTCAAGGCGGCGTACGATCTAGTTAAACCCACCACTCAAAACCATTCACCACTCACCACTCTTAAAAAAATAACTAAAATAATAATAAAAAAGTAGTTACTTTTAAAGTAATAAATAAAACTGTAAGAAAATTTATGTTATTTATAATTTTGCTTTCAAACAGTAAATGTAGGGATTAGGATAGAAAAATTATTAAGCTGGATAATAAGATACTTTCCGCTTTCCCACTCCTCGTATTTCGCATATTTACCCTAGAAAGATTATGAATTTTTTTTTTCCTCGATTTGATTTTAGTATCCAGCGTAATGATTCATATTCAAAATATGAATAAACATTCAGGAATTTGCCAACTGACAGCGATCCACACCCGAGCTTGCTGGAGAAGTTTGAACTTATAATCACCGTTTGCACACTTCACAATTTATAACCACTTCCCTGCCTTGGACACAAACTCTCCCAGGGAACCAAACTAAATACGCCAAAGCATAAAATCAAACGTCTTTAGGTGCTTGGATATTTGAATAGTAATTCGGGTGGCAGCTGAGGCTGTTAAAGTATGATCAAAACGAACACCAGCCGAGATGATTCTCCGCTCATACCTGTGCCATGACTAACAGTAAAGCGAAATGTGGAAATTAGTGGCAAACTGTGCAATAGACTGTGTAGTCCGTATGCACCGCATTAAACCGCTACAAAGTACATCTTTCCCCCGCCGTTGTTTTTTGAGATACTCATAGGACACACCTGCAACCACTCGGTACATTGCACTAGCACTGCATTGCGAACTCATTAGACCAGCCGGTGCATGCATATGAACATGAACAGTTATGATCTCGCCCACAAGCGGTGCATAAAGTCTTGACCGAAACGGCATTTTCAATTTCGCCTTAGAAGAGGAAGAAATTCCACCCAGTTGGTGATGTGATTTTCGCACACGTTCGCTTCTTGCCACTGATGGTGATGCTCTTGTTGCTTTTGTCACTATTTTGTCTTGTTTTATATATCAGTCACTTGCTACCTACGTCATACTGCTCTAGTATGAGAATCAGTTGAAGCTTCACATCTCTTTTGTACCGGGCTGTTGGTTGAAAAGTGGATCATCTGATTTACAACCACTATCCTGCCGGCTGGTTTGTAACGTTAGCAGTTCCCTTTCATCCCGAGAGTGGCATACAACTAATCTCGAGCCTTTAATCTCGTACATTGACACACACATATATTGGTGTAGGTCCTGTCGAGGTGTCATATCAGCCCACCCAGTTAGACAGACCGGCAGTTACGATGAGTTAAGTGAGGATCAAGTTTCTATCGTCCCTCCACTTGACGCCGAGTGCACAGTGCAGAAAGGTTGTCACCACATTGTTCCACTATCGTCGATACGGCGGGAAACTGTTGGATTTTCTCGCACAGTGCACCGGCTTTTCCCAGCACACTTTTATCTCTCTATTCCCGTCAGTTTTCCCGCACGCTCATTGAACGGCTGTCCGTCATTATGAAGCCAATTAAATCGTTGTTGCTCTGTGTATCACTTCTGCGCCCTACGGTGGGTCTAGTCAGAGCGAAAAACGGTTAAAATCATTTCCAGATATTTCAGCAAAAACAATCTTTTTATTCCCAGGCATTTTTTGGAATACTTGTTGTTGTTGGGAACTATAAAACACAATGATTTTGTTTTTGACAAAATTAATCATATGGGACTGATCCAAATGAATAAAGAAATTCTACTTTTAAGATCTCATAAAACAGGGTATTAAATATTCCTTATTGCAGTGATAAACATAATTCGGCTGGGAAATCTGTTGCTCGAGATTGCAATTATTTCACGAACTTTTTCATCTGTGTAATTTCTCCTCAAACCTGCAAAGAAATTCGAATACTTGAAAGTTTTTAAAGTAAAAAAAAAGGTCAGAATCCAGCCTAACAGATTCGAAAATTTTCGGTAAAAGAAAAATAAAAAGGAACCTAAAAAACGATAAAGAACGAACCTTCAATGACCTACGCATCCTTAAAACGGGGCTTTAAAATCCCCAGCCGGACGCCGGCTTCCCCACTAGCGACGTTGACGATCTCTTCAGCCTTCCGCCGAAATATTCTTCTATTCTGCTAGGCGCTTTGGCAGGATTAATCCAGATAACAGTCACGAGAACATGAGGACAGAAGAAATAGAAGACTGGTGAAGTGTTCACTATATCATATGTCTTTCTTTTTAAGTTTGTCCCTTTTTCTTTATTTGATTCAGGGTATTTTTGAAAATTGTTTTAATTTTAAATTAATTACTTGCTCCCCCCTCCCCATAATAAAATATTTTTCGTTTGCGTGCGGTAGAATAAAACACTCCTACCAAAAATGGACAACCATGGGGAAGTGATTGAAATCTCCCCCAACGATTCCCAGATACCTCTAAGGGTCCATTCGTTATTTTCTTCCGACAAAGACCTGGCAAAACTGCTTTTCTGCCGTAACCGAGATTATGAAGGTGAAGCCGAAAAAGAGAGTTGACGTGCGCAATTGCTAGCTACGTGCTCTCACTAAGGAGTATCGCGTGTACATCTAACTGTCGATGACATTTTGCGTCTGGGGCTGGCTGTTTCAAAAAGCCCATAATGCAAAATGTGAAGATACTGGATTGCAAGCCCAGCTTCCAGGAGGCAGAAAATTGATTTCAAGTAAGGTATCGAACGTCTTTGACAGTGATTGCTGCAGAATAGTGTCTGCGTTTGAAAATTCAGCCCGCTTAGGGGTAAATGCAGTTGTAAGCCGCTCCTGTCATGGGGACACAGCCCCGTATGTTCCCTCTTCTCAATCAGCATGCAAAACGGACATAGGGGTATTTGAAGTCAAAAGTTGGATTAAATTGCAATGATAAAAATTATTATAGAACCCCCACGGTCAACACAACTAGACTCACAGATAGTGGGTGTATCCCCAATTTTTTTTTTTTTTTTGTTCATCTATAATTTATTTGACACGGCACAAATACAATTTAATGTTTAACGGCGCCAATTATATCTGGTAGCTTACTTTCTAAAGTATCTTAATAACTAAAAGTAAATTTTTTATCCTCGCTGCCGACTACGAGCTGAAACTAAATGTAACTTGAAGCTATAATATTTTGCATTAAAAGCACTGGTTTACTGTATGATGGTTTTCATTGCCATAGGTAAGCACATGTTCCGCTGCTGGGCCAAGATATTACGGACTGGCATATTGGGTTGTCTCCCTTCGGGCCTTGAGTGTATCGTGCGGGTCTGATTGCTGTTTCCGGATCCGGGGTCTTAACGTGTTCTTGTCGTTAGGCTGGATGCAGGCGGAATGGGGTAGGACTAAACTGGGGCGTGGATGGATTTCAGGAAAACGTATATAAGGGACATGTAGGATAGGTCACCTTTCATGTGCAATCCAACCGTAGCGACGTCGAACATAAGGATAGATCCAAAGCGCTTGGGCGCGCTGGAGGTTTCGGGATACGTGTCATTCCACCGTTGTTCAAAATAGTCATGTCGAAGTCATCGCAAAGGTTATAGATTAAAGAGGAGCGTTTATCATTGTAAGGGAAACCCCAAGCCACACCATGAGAGTTAAAGTCTCCCAAAATCAAACGTGGCGAGGGAAGAATCTCTATTAAATCAAAGAGCAACCGTTGCCCAACCTGTGCTCTGGGAGGAATATATATTGAGGCAATACAAAGCTCTTTACCTTGTATTGTAATTTGACATGCGACAACTTCGATGCCTGGAATCGAGGGGAGGTTAATACGATAGGAAGAATAGCACTTTTTAATCCCTAGAAGTACTCCTCCATATGGGGTGTCTCGATCAAGGCGAATAATATTAAAACCATGAAAGTTGAGATCAATATATGAAGTAAGCCAAGTTTCACAAAGGGAAAATGCATCGCATTTGTTTCTATTTATTAAAACTTTAAATGAATCCATTTTTGGTAAAATACTTCTACAATTCCACTGTAAGACAGAAATAGAATCCTTCATACACGCAGTTGAATTAGGCATCGAAGGATACAATCGCTGCAAGGAGGGGCCATTGGGCAGTCAACTGCTTCAAAAATGATCTAACTGTTGGGAGGAATGCTGTAAGAAAAATTTAAATTGGATCGGGTATATTGAAATTTTCAAAAATCCAGTCCACAATGTCAGAAAATTTCACTAATCCAGAGTTTGTTTCATCAACAGGGAGTGCAAAAGGAACAACTGGGGTTTTAGATGTTCCTGGCAGTGCTGGGAACTCCTTCTGGGACTTTAAATTTGCAAGCCCAGGAGGAGTTTGCTTCGGTTTTTACGCAGCACTGTTTGGTTTGTTTGTAACTTTCATTTCACTTTGGGAAATCTTAGGACCTTTTCGGGGAAGTTCAGGAGAGGAAATATTTTTCCTCTTTCTAGACGCCCCAGGATTGGCATAAGTTGTTCCCGCTGGTGAATCGTCAGAATCGGTTTCATCAGAGGACAACAGATCAAAGGGGTTCGATGTTATGGTAGAAGTGGTCACGGTATTCTTCAGCATCTCAGCGTAAGATCGCTTTGAACGCTCCTTAAGTGACCGCTTGATTTTATCTCTGCGTTGCATGTACACCGGGCATGTGGAGAGCTCATGCTGATTTTCCCCGCAGTGAATACATTTTTCAGCATTTACACTGCAAGAATCGTCCGCATGAGTTTCTCCACACTTGCTACATCGTGCCCTATTGCAGCAGTAGGCGGCTGTGTGGCCTAGCTGCTTGCAATTGGTGCAATTCATAACACGGAGTACATACAATCGCACAGGCAGACGAACCCGATCGATCGAGACGTGGCTAGGGAGAGCAGATCCGGCAAACGTAACACGAAACGAGTCTGACGGAGTGTACACTTTTGTGCCGTTGACAAGAGACACAGACCGCAATTGCTTGCAATCTATTATCTTTACTTTTACGTCGTGACACAAAGCATTTCTGAAGCAGCCAAAACCGCTTGCCAAGATACACTCGACCGACAGACTCGAATCGGTTATGACACCGTCGATCTCCACGTCTCGTGCGGGTATATAAACGCGATACTCGCGTGTGAAAAGCTCGGAGCGAGCAATAGCGTTGGCCTGTTCCAGGTCGCTGACCACGACACGGAGTTTGTTGGGACTGACCTTGGAGATTTCGGTCACGGCCTTGTACCCCTCCGTCAGGTCTTTCGAAATCTGCAGGATGTTTAACGGTTTCGATTTCGGTCCTGCTTTTGGCCGAAAGAGAACAGTAAAGCTGCCCTGAGATCCGTCCGGGTAAAGCCTGGGGCGAGGGGGAACTGGAGAATTAACAGAGGAAGGGTTGGCAGGAGGGACAGGGTCGGAGAGGTTCGGGGATGGTGGCACGGGAGGCGAGGGATCTACATCCATCGCGCTAAATTTAGCGCACTAGCGCCGACAGAACACGTACCTCTTTACTTCTCCTTTCAGCAGGGTTGGTTGTCCGAACGGTCGAAGCTGCAGCCGTTACAGCCAGCAGCACCAATACAGCAGCTCCAAACAGCCACCAGCAGCGAGCCGGGTGTGTGATCACTCAGCACAGCGACACAACTCGCTGTCAACTGTTGGCTTCTTCTTTTTCCTCCTTTGTGTTGAGATTCTCGTCCACTGCTGTAGCACAAATCACTTAGCAGCCAAATCGGCTTACGCACCAGCAAACAGCCACGATGCGAAACAGTTGCACAAAGGCGGGCGACCTTGAACCTTCACTCGACCAGGCAAACAATGCCAACACTTGCTCGCGCGTCTTTTGTTTTATATTCTATCGGAGCGATCACCAAACACATCCGATACTGATGCGTGTTCGGCACAGAATGGTGTATCCCCAAATTTACTTTAACTTTACTTTAATTTGTTCTATTTCTGTCCCATAATAGCTGCCAAACTACAAGCGAAAAGCGTAATAAATTTTCGATTGGTAATTATAGTTTACCTGTTACAGATATGGATAGACAAATGAATGGTATCCAGTAAATTTTGAACATTCTATATGGTTCTGGAAGTTTCTGAGCACAAACAACCTCATTTCTAAGAAGATGAGCTTCCTGATACAAAAATGTTGCATATGTTTGCGCAAATATGTTATACCATAATTTTATTCCTGTCAATGTATGGGGCATTCCATACTAAATGACCAATAAACAGCACAAACTTATAACTATCCCAATTATGGTGTCGATTGAAATACTTTCGCTCTGTGGGACCCTGTATATGAAGAAGACCCTATACTGCTGCAGGCTCTATATTTTCCCTTTCCAATGATATTTTGGTTTGAGTAATTGTTTAGAGAAATTCAAAGGCTACAGCAATTTTGGTGACCCAACTTTTCATGAAAAACGAAGGGTCAGAAAAAAGTTTTGATTTCCAGTTAACGAGGGGTTCATCAATTTGATTAACGAAATGCAGGTCCAAAGTTGACGCGTTTTGGTTATGGCTAGAGACACTAACGAAAGGATGGTAAACGGCTGGGCAAATGCGTACCAGTAGCACACCCGTACTAGTTGGCATAAGATAGACCCCAGTGTGGTACATAGCATAATGTCCAGTAACTCTATGCCCACTTCCAAGTGGTACCTTCAGAGGTACGATCAACCAAGAAAAGATCGGTGAATCGGAGGGAACTTGATCGCATGCTGACAGAGAAGGGAAAGCTGTTCTCCTTGGAGAGCAGCTTCCTTGAGCGTCTGATTCCCAGGTTAGCGGCGGCTCAAACAGCGACTGATCCGGAGCAGACGGCTGAACTATAAAATGCGGTGTCTCGCCAGCTACACCCAAGACGGCAGCCCCGCGAGACTAGGCAGCATGCTGAAATAAACCTTCTATCTAATAAGAATCGGAACAATCAGCATAGACCTAGGCAAACGAAAAAGTACAACGATTGGAAACTTGGCACTTGGAATGTTAGGACTCTGCACGAACCGGCACGCGCGGGCATCTTGGCCAGAGAGCTACGGAAGGCAAAAGTGGAGGTAGCAGCCATACAAGAGGTGCGTTGGCCTAAAACCGGAGAACGTGAACTCCGGGCGGTTGTTCGACCGCGGGCACTTCTTTCAAGTACCACATCTACTACAATGGCGGCGATAGAGCGGAACAGGGCGTCGGTTTCGTGCTACTCGGAAACCAAATGAAGCGTGTCATTAGGTGGAGGCCTATTAATGACCGTCTATGCGTATTGAGGATCAAGGGCAAATTCTCCAATTGCAACCTTATCAACGTGTACATACGCGCCGACAAACGATTGAACCGATAACGCTAAAGAAAAGCTCTATGAGCTTCTTGAGAAAACGTATGGAGAGTGCCCACAAGACGATATAATGATCGTCATCGAAGATACGCACGCACAAGTCGGACGAGAGGAGTTCTTTCGTCCCGTTATAGGTAGGGAAAGCCTTCACTCTACCACCAAAGACAACGGTATGCAGTTAGTGAACTTCGCCGCGGCCAGAGGAACGGCCATCTGTAGTACCCATTTTGCACGTCTGAATATTCGAAAGCACACTGGAGACACTCCAATGGAGAGGCCTAATTTTAAATCGACCACATGCTGATCGACGGCCGGCACTTTTCAGACGTCATAGATGTGCGGTCCTTTCGAGGGCCAAACATCGAATCGAATCACTATCTCGTGGTAGGCAAGATTCGCGCCCGGTTGTCTAACGTATTCAAATGAAGATCGGCGAGGGAGTTAGGTCTGGATATACAGAGGTTATCAGCGGGAAGAAAATTTGGAAAGTTGATAGACGGGGATCGGTGAACTTGAACGAGCAGTGGAGGCACATCCATGATGCTGTCAGCGGAACAGCGCGAGAAGTGATAGGCAAGACAACGAGAACCACGCGTATTGAGTGGCTCGATGCTGAGTGTATAGTGGTGACGGAAGAAAAGAACCGAGCAGCTAATCGTGTGACGCGTCAGATGCGGGAGAAATACCGGGAGGCAAGAGCTGCCGAAAAGAGGCTTCACCGCCGTAAGAAACGTGAGCACTACGATCACGTCCTCGCGGAGACGGAGAATTACTTCACCAGGCACGACACGAAGGGCTTCTATAGAACGATCAACGGAATCAGGAACCGGACCGTGCCAGTACCTGCCATGTGTAATGACAGAGAGGGAAACCTGATTACCGATAAATCGCAGGTGGCCAGGCGTTGGAAGCAACATTTTGAAATGGTGTTGAATGATGAGGAAATTGGGGAGGACGGACAAGCTGTGGACCCACCAACATTGGACGAGGTGAAGAATGCTTGCAAACAGCTAAAGAACCACAAAGCCGCTGGGAAGGATGGCTTACCGACCGAACTTTTCAAAGTCGGGAGCGAGCGGCTGTGTAGTGCAATTCACCAGATTATCCTAAGGGTATGGTCTGAGGAACAACTACCCACGGATTGGTTGGAAGGCCTCATATGGCCTATCTACAAGAAGGGACATAGACTCGACATAACCCTCCTCAATTCCGCTTACAAAATTCTCTCCCGTATTCTGTTCCAGCGACTGACGCCGTTGCAGGAAGCCTTTGTTGGAGAATACCAATGAGGTTTTCGAGTAGGGCGATCTACAATGGACCAGATGTTCACCTTGAAACAGATCTTCGACAAGTTTCGAGAGCTTGCAAAAACTTGCAGACACATCATCTGTTTATTGACTTTAAGGCGGCGTACGATACAGTGAAACGCAACGAGCTGTGGTAAATAATGCTGGAATATGGTTTTTCAACAAAACTAATTAAACTGTTACGTGCGACGTTTGACGGTTTCACATCATACGTTAGGACAGCGGGGGAATTTTCGGACGCGTTTGTGGCGTTAGATGGTCTGAAGCAAGGTGACGGGCCCTCGAACCTGCTGTTCAACATAGCTTTGAAAAGTGCAATACGAAGGGCAGGTGTGCAGAGGAGCGGCATAATCATCGCGAAGTCACACATGTTTCTAGGCTTCGTGGACGACATTGATATAAACGGTGTTAACCGTAGAGCAGTTGAGGAGGCCTTCGGACCTCTCAAAAGTGAAGCTGCGAGAATTTGACTCACTATATACACTGCAAAAACGAAGAACATGATGGCTGTCAGAGAGCGTGGTAGTTCTGCGGGTGTTGGTGCTGCGGTGGAGATAGATGGGGATACAATCGAAGTGGTCGACGAATATGTTTATCTTGGTACTCTCGTGACATGTGACAACGAGGTGAGTCGCGAGGTGAAGAGACGGATTGCGGCGAAGAATAGGGCTTATTACGGATTGCGTAGCCAGCTTAGGTCCCGTAGCCTACAGATCCGTACGCTCTATAGAACTCTGATTTTCCCGGGGACGCTTTAGGGGTATGAACCGTAGACGTGAAAGGAGGCCGCTCGACGAGCGCTTGGGGTCTTCGAGCGTAGAATCCTGCAATCAATACTTGGGGGCAAACTAAAAAATGGGGTGTGGCGCAGGCGCATGAACCACGAGCTGTACAAAGTATACAAACACGCTGATATTGTCAAGATGATGAAACACGGCAGGTTACAGTGGGTTGGCCACGTTGCACGGATGGCGGATGACCGACCGGCAAAGATAATATTTAGCAGAGAGCCGAATGAAGGCCGACGACTTCGAGGAAGACCTCGCACGGGCTTTCCTGGATTGAGCTTTTAGAGTGCACCAGTGTTGACCAGTGTAATTGTTTTCAACTTTTCTTCTAGAATACCTCTATGTGAAACGCTTCCACCGGCGGTATCCGATCCCGATCTTTGCTAAGGTTACTTGTATCTCGGTTAGTACCCCGTGAAAGTTAAGATAGGAGTTGCTGAGCAGAGGTAGATATTGTTTCTTCATCTATAATTTGTTTGACACGGCACAAATACAATTCAATGTTTAACGGCGCCAATTATATCTGGTGACTTACTCTCTAAAGTAGTTATCTAAAGTATAACTAAAAGCAAATTTTGTATCATCGCTGCCGACTACGAGTTGAAACTAAACCTAACTTAAAGCTAGAATGTTTTTCATTAAAAGCACTGATTTGTTATTTGATGGTTTTCCATTGCCATAGTTAAGTAGCATATATAACATGTACCGCTACTGGGCCAAGATATTACGGACTGGCATATTGGGTTGTCTCCCTCGGGTCCTGGGAGTATCGTGCGGGTCTGGTTGCTGTTTCCGAATCCGGGGTCTCAACGTGTTCTTGTCGTTTGACAGAGGTAGATGACTGCAACAGGTTTACCAACGGATAATCATACGGAACGTAATAATCGGTATGGATCCGATTTTATCCGCGTACCCATTGGCGATGTTTTCCAAAATAATTGTACCCCCTGGCTAAAAATGTTCTCGCAGAGTGGGCGAGAGTAAAGTAGTTTAGGTCAGGTTTCAAATTAAACTGTGGTTTGTTTGATTGCGTTGTCCGCCATAACCGTTTTTTTCGCGTACCTCCTGAAGGCTTTCGCGTACCCCTAGAGGTACACGTACCCCAGGTTGAGAACCGATGATCTATACGAACAAAAAGAATTATTGGAAACTCAGTACTTGGAATTTGAGAACTTGAACTGGCACGCAAAGGTATCCTGGCTGGAGAACCGCGAAGGAGAATGTGTAGGTCGAAGCTGTAAAAGCTACAGTGGCCGAAAACGAAAGAACGAGAATTAGTGTACTGTTAAACGGCGACGAAAACAGGGGTGTCAAAAGAGATGGATGGATATTGAAAATGATGGACAAGCCATTCCGCAATTCGACCTAAACATGCCTCGGAAGAACTTTTCGTCCATTGATGTTCTGCTCAAACTTCAATTCATCGACGAATCGGAAGGCTCTTGACCCGATCAATTGCTGTGGCCTTGTCTGCGAGTATACTTTTTAACCGTGCTTTGAGTGAAAAATGCTTTCGTACCGCCTGTTGTAGTAATTGAATACAATTTCAAACCAATTTTGAAGGACAGAAAGCGGATTTCAGTGCTTTCAGAGCAACTTGACCCTCCGAAAATATACATTTATTTGCATGTCTATAGTTGCGCCGTAAGCAAATTATGTAGCATTCAATTATCGCCTGTACTTCTGCTTGAAACACAGTTGGTCATTCATCTATCGATGTTGATATGTTTGCTCCGGGACCTGTTACCCCAGCCTCAACTCTATTGTGTAGCCTGGAACCATCCGTGTCGAAAACTATTGAGCCTGGTGGAATGCTATGCCCTCCTGATTCCCATTCCGTTCGACTTAGCTCAGTCACTTGAAATAGTCGAAGTTATACGGCCTATCCATCAAGTCTTCCTGAACTACAGCGCATTGAATTTAAAGTTTTAAGAATACTAAGGTGTTTCCTAAGGCCTCCCTAAAAAAAACTTTTCTGTTCTTTGTAGCCTTAGTGCATTTTTCTCATCTCCTAATTGTACAAATAAATGCAATGGAAGTGGACTTAGCATAGCGTCCAATGCTTTGCCACTTTTCTAGCTTTTTCTGAGCATACATGATTAATTATAGCCATATTGACCCAGTGAATCATATTTGGCTCCAATCCCCATTTTTCCCAATTTTTTTTTTGCTAATCCATAAAGCACTTGTAGCCTTACTTATTACTTTTTTCATGTGTAAGTTCCAATTTAATTTGCTATCTGGAGTTACTCCTCAGTACTTAACCTCTAGAGGAAGTTGTGATTTCGTTCCACTGAGACAAAAATCAGGAATTTTGAGTTTTCTCCTGCGTGTGAATGGAATAATTTGAGTTTTCTTCGGATTTATTGAATGTCCCTCTTATACACTGTTCCGAAAATTATAAATACATCTTCTTTCTTGAATAAAACAGAAAATACAGGATTTTTCGGGTCATTTTATCCTGAAATATAGATAATAAGTGTTTTCTTTCCATGTTCAATTCAAGTTGGGATTATTTTTTGTAGGATACGCGAGTTCTCTAACTTTTCTCCTAACACTACTCATAAGCTTTTGCACAGTGTGTTCTCCGACCATTTTTACCACTTTAAGCCAATCTTTTTAAAAATTTTCAACATTGTCCGCTGGTTTGACATATTTCCTCAGCTTTGCCTTGGTCTAAGCCCTAAAAGTTTCATAGGGCGAATTTCAGGGCAGTTTGGAGGATTCATCTCCTTTGGGACACATGTGACATTATTTGTTTTATACCACCCTAGTGCATCCTTAGAGTAATGGCAGGAAGCAAGATCGGGCCAAAAGATTGGAGGATTGTTATGCTGCTTAACCATGGGTAACAACCTTTTCTGCAAACACTCTTTCACGTAAATTTTACCATCCATTGTGTCATTCGTAATTAATGGACGAGATGTTTTCCCACATTCACAAATGGCCTGCCAAACCATTACCTTCTTGCGGAATTTTTCGGTGTAAATGGCTTTCACTGGTCCAGGGACATCCTTTCCCTTCGGTGATGTATAAAATTGCGGTCCTGGCAGAGTCTAATAGTCCAGTTTTATGTAGGTTTCGTCATCCATGATAACACACCCCATTGTTTTGGTCAGAAGTTTGTCCTAAAGCTTCCGAGCTCTCGGTTTCACAGATTCAGCTTGTTTTGGATTTCGTTTTGGCTGCTTCTGCTTCCGACGGGTCTGCAGACCCATTCTTCCCTTGACACGCATAACGTTACTCGCCGAGGTTCCAAGCTTTCTCGCCACATCTCGTACTGATACTGAAGGATGCCGCTTGTAGTATTCCTTAACCTTTTTGACCATTGTGGGATCAACAGGCCCGGGTTTTCTACCACGTCTTGGGGCATCAGTAAATGTGCACTCTTCACAATACTTCCGCAATGCGGTTTGAACTGCTCCGACACTTATACCTTCTTCTCTGGCTAATTTTCTTATAGAAAGACCACTCACGGTGCCCCCCCCCCCTTTCTTTGCTCGGGAGAAAGGCCACGCATTTTCAAAATTTCGCACTAAATGTTAGAAAAAATGACAGCATCTGTTTCTTTTAGATGTAAACAACAGGACGCAGCCAACGTTTGGTTGAATACTGCACGTTATTTGAAATGACGGTTGACCGTAAGTGTATTTATAATTATCGGAACGGTCTATACTTATTACTTTTTCCATGTGTAAGTTCCAATTTAGTTTGCTATCTAGAGTTACTCCTAAGTACTTAGCCTCTAGAGGAAGTTGTGATTTCGTTTGTCCCTCTTTTTCACACCACATTGTGTTTAGATTGAGAGCAAGTTGAAATGGGATTAAGAAACCCCATTTGGCAAAGCGTTCCTAGGGCTAGGTACGCTTTCTGTTCCAATACTTTAGATTGAATTATTTTGCATTCAAACATATGTTCTGGACAAACTTTAATTAACATTCCGTAGCATTTTCTTGACTCGATAGAAACGCCACACACAACGTCTTATAAGACACACATCTTCTACTCTTTCCGGGAACGTGCATGTCAAGCTGAAAAAAACTACACTTCTTTCACGCTGGAGGAATCGCATTCTCTTCGCGCACCAAAATGGCATTTTCATTGTCTGTTCGCCTTACATGCATATCTTTTAATTGCTACGTGTTTTCTTTCAGCGTTCATCCTTTTCCACCCGCTCGCATACTGCAAAACAAAAAAGGAGGGTCACTAACACACGGCACGGTGATGGGAATAGCTTTACATGAGAAAACTTTTTGCTTGAATAATCTGAACTCTGATTAGCTAGCTCAGCTAGGGGGAGCTGTAACGATCGAACGGACAGCGGGCTTCCTGCCATTTGGAATCTTTCGAAACTTTTTTGAACGTAGCTACCTTCCAGAGCGCAATCATGCAGGGCAGCTGTGATGATGTTGATAATAAACATAAACTTGCACCCTTCCACCGATCGGTATGAAAAGGTGTCTCGATTTGCATTTCCATTAGCTGGCGGGAGGGTGGCTGAATCCTTACTGTATGTATTTATTATTAACCGAAAGCTGCCGCCTTCGCTCGGAAGAGGAAGGGGGTTGAAAACGTTTGATAACAAAAGCAGACGGGTAGCAGGAAATCCGCCTCAGCATGGTTTTCCACACTGTACAGCTAGTTTACGTGTTTGAAAAGCCAAAGTCAGTCTCGCCGAGGAAATGAATGGGATTACCGTTACGGTCAAATATATAGCGCTTCATTAATTAATGTGCGTTTGGTATTCCGCCAGAAGTTCGACGGTTTTCTTGTTTTTACATTTTCTTCCTTAACTAGTTGCATGACCGACCATTGGATTTGCGTTAGAGATGGGTGGGCGGATGAAGTCTCTTACCGCAAGATCAGCAATTACTTCTGGCTGGTGAATAATGAATGTAAATACAACACTGAGTACAAATTAGTTAATCTCGTTTGTTCTCGACTGACAGCCTCGGTGTATGCATGTTCTCCATTGTGTTCCTCTTTGTGCACTGGTCTTTAGCCTGTCTTACGTATTAATACTCAAATTTTACGAACGAACTTTTTGTATCAACTTGTGTTCTAAACTTGGTTTCGTTAATAGTTAAAATATAAGAATTCCTATCAAAATTACTTACTGATTATTACAAATTATAGCAAGTTTTGCCAGGTTTTAGGCAGAAAAGGATCAGAATTTGTTAGAATATACGATATTTTGTTAATTCCATCTAATCTATCAAGTTCAGATATATTTGTGATAATCGTATAATCGTTTGATCGGGTAATCATGCTTATTGCATTGTATCTACCATAGATAGCAACGTTCTTTACGATTGTAAGTTATTCAGATTGTTATGCGCTGTGAGTTTATAATGCTTACTCTGAATGTTTTTCTAAACGAAAATAGGGTAATCGCTCCATTATTCATGTCAACTGCTTGGTGCACCTATATTCATCTCATTTTTCTCATTTGTCCAATTTACCGTCAAATTTCTACAAATTTTTGAAAGTAAATCTATTTGCTTCTCGATTTTCTCAAGTGGCTGAAAGTTTTACGTTGAAAATATGGTAATATTTGACAATAAATCGTTCAAAAAGGCGTGATGAGATGAATATAGGTACTGAGATGAATATAGGAGCGGTTACCCTATGTTGTGAGTGTTTTTCGATTCGTAATCATTTTAATTTAAGTAGGTAATCGCTCCTATATTCATCTCATCACGCCTTTTTGCTGTTTCTTCTAAACCAAATGTTGAACAGGCAATCATTGATATTGAAAGTGGGATGGGCAGTTGCAATTTTTCCACCCCACAAATTAGTGAAGTGCCACACCCTTCTTGGATAATTTAAAAAAATGTCCACGTCTTGTAAATAATAGCACAGACTTACAGACAATCAAAGAATTACGTAATAAACCTGTCTTCTATTTAAAAGCTGATAAGGGGAATAAAATTGTTATTTTGAACAAAAATGATTGCGTTCAACAAATGTTGGAGAAAATTAATAATGGCCCATACAGGCAACAGAGAGTCAACCCCCTTACCGACATGGTGAAAAATTTTGAAAAAACTATCAAAGAATGCCAACCTATTTTTGGTGACGCTTTGAAAAATCTTCGTGTTTCGAACCCTTCTCTTCCTAGAAAAAAGGGTCTCCCTAAAGTACATAAACCTGGTAATGAAATGAGAGAAATCGTTTCTGCGGTGGGGGCACCAACAGAAAGATTGGCAAAATGGTTAGTCAAAGAATTTCAATCAATGCCGAACAAATTTCCTAGTCGATCTGTTAAGAGCACAGGAGATTTTGTTGAAAATTTAAAATCATCGAGGGGCATCAACACTGGCGAGATAATGCTTTCTTTTGATGTCACAGCACTTTTTCCGAATGTTCCAGTGAAAGAAGCTATAAATCTTTTGGAAGATTGGCTTCTTTCCCAACAATGTGACAACCCTTGGAAAACTAAAGTACGCAGTTACTCGAAGTTAACTCGACTTTGCATGGAAGACAATTATTTTTCATTTCATGGGAAATTTTACAAACAAACAAAAGGAGCACCGATGGGGAATCCCCTTTCACCTTTCTTATGTGAGCTTTTTATGGCACATTTGGAAAATAAAATAAATGAAAAAGACTGCTTACCAGATCGTTGGTGGAGGTATGTTGATGATATTTTTTGTATTTTACAACAGGGGACTTGGAAACTTTTTTGGGAATTTTGAATGGTCTTCATAAAAATATCTAGTTCACTTTGGAAATTGAACAAAACAACAGGCTTCCATTTTTAGATGTAGTCGTTGTTAAAAATTCCAACCACTTTGAATTCGAAATCTTTAGGAAACCCACACATACTAAGCGGGTAATACCTAACACTTCTAGCCAGTCCTCCCATCATAAAATGGCTTCTTTCCACCATATGATCCACCGTATGGAATCTTTGGCTCTCAGTAATGAAGGTAAGAAAAACGAAATGGAAAATATTTTTGATATTGGTGAGCAAAATGGATATAACAGAAGAACCATACAAGCCATTTATGATAAAAAGAAACGAATCCAACATAGGAAATCTCACACAACACTCACTCCGCTAACAGAAGATCGGAAAAGAGTAGTGGTTGAATATGACGTCAGTTTTACTTGTCAACTTCGTAAAAAATTTAGAAAATTTGGTATCGATATCATCTACAGTAGTAGAAATAATCAAATGAAAACAAAGTTGGGATCTACTAAAGACACTATCGACAAATTACATAGGGCGGGTGTTTATAAAGTTGCATGTCCACATTGTGATAAAGTTTACATTGGCCAAACAAAAAGAAATTTAGACATCCGGTTTAAGGAACATACTTCAGAACTTGTAAAGGCTAAGAAAGACTCAGAAAAAGGAATAACTCACCATTTCAGATCCAAAATAGCCGACAAATAATTCATGAAGATCACGCTATGACTACCGACAACATTAGTCTAGTTCGATGAGTAACATCCCCTTGTAAATTAGATGTCGCAGAAAGTTTAGAAATTTTCAAACAAAACCCAGCTACCCTCCTTAACAGAGATCAGGGTAATCATTTCTCTTGGCTTTTTGAATTTCTACCGAAAACTCCCCGACAAGGCATGGATCACCAGGCCGCACATTTCTCTACCTAACTCAAGTTGTTTACGTTCTCTGAGGTAAAATTTGCCCAAGTCGTTTACCTAATTTTACCACAGTCCAAATAAGCACTGACGAAGGCACTATGTCAGTGCCGAATTACGTATTTGCAAGTGAAAAGTGAAAAGTGAATAGTGATAGAATTAAATAGTGAAACTAATAGAATTACCTCTGCAATTTTGTAACCAAAAACCCCTATAGTCCCTATGAAAGATTGTTTAGTCCTACGTCACCATTTCATACAACTCCTAGGGTTGTATACTTTGCAGTATTTGGTTTTATTAAGGAGAAAATTGTGTTAAATTTATCATACATTTCTATAAATCCATGCTTGTTGCTGGAGAATCACCAATAATTTACGGAAAAGGCGTCCTTGTATGAAAACGGGAACTTTTCAAATTTAATTTATGAAATATCTTTGAAACGAATCTAAACATATAAAAATGCAGCTCTGTCTGTCTGTCTGTCTGATTCATATGAGCTTGAAAACTACTGAACCGATCGGCGTGAAATTTTATATATAGGAGTTTTAGGGGCCGGGAAAGGTGACTAAGATAGTTCGAGACCCCTCCCGCTTCTGCAAGGGAGGGGTCCCATACAAATGAAACACAAATTTCTGCACATCTCGAGAACTAACCAAGTAAATAGAACCAAATTTGGTAGGTGGATGTTCTTAGGTGTAACAAATATATTCATAATGGTTTGACACCCCTCCTTCTTCTACAAGGGTGGGGTCTCATACAAATGAAACACGAATTTCGCACATCTCGAGAACCAATCAACCAAATGTGAATGTTTTTAGGTGTAACAAACATGCCCATAATGTTTCGACACCATTCCTTCTTCTGGCATGTCTCCAAATACCATTTCGAAATCCAAGATGGCGACTTCCGGTTTCTGAAAAATAACGGCAAATAACCAAATACCACCCAACATGGGTATTTCCGGAATTGTTATGATGCACTGAAGCCACAAATCGACCTCAGACAACATTTCGAATTGTAAGATGGCGACTTCCGGTGTCTGGAAAACAGCCGAAAATGACCAAACACCACCCAATATGAGTGTTTCTTTAACCAGATCGACGCTCAGAGGCCAGAAATTGTTTACAAATGCCATTTTGAAATCCAATATGGCGACTTACGGTTTCTGACAAACAGCGGCAAATTATCAAATACCGTCCAATATGGATATTTCCGGAATTGCTATGATGTACTGAAGCCACAAATCGACCTCAGACAACATTTCGAATTGTAAGATGGCGACTTCCGGTGGAAAACAGTCGAAAATGATCAAATACCAGTCAATATGGGCGTTTCTTTAACCAGATTGACGCACGGAGGCCGGGAATTGTTTCCAAATGCCGTTTTGAAATCTAAGATGGCGACTTCCGGTTTATGAAAAACAGCGGTAAATTACCAAATACCACCCAATATGGGTATTTCCGGATTTGCTATGATGCACTGAAGCCACAAATCGACCTCAGACAACATTTTGAATTGCAAGATGGTGACTTCCGGTGTGCGACTCGTTCACCGACTCCGTTGTTTTTGTAACTTCCAGTTCGGAGGAGTCGCAACTTTTCCGTGCTAGATTGATCTTCCCGGGTCTTGTAATTTTCCTCGTCTCCGACCTTTTGATCTGTTAGATATTCCTTAATTTGGTCTTCTGGAATGTATCGGACATCTGAGCAAGACAAAACGTCAATTAACCTGTTACGTCTCTAATTTAAAGGGTAAGTAATAAAGACCTCAGCTTGCGGGAAGAGTACCATCAATTGTGCACATTGTGCTTTCACACATTTCTCATCTGTAGTGCGAATGACAAAACGATTATTAAAATGTTGTGCTTCCTCGGTTTTCAACGAACCTTTTTTTACCTTTTCTTTCTTATTGCCTGGGTCTAATCATTCGGGCAGTGTTCGTTCCCTATACGCAAACTATGAAATCAGAATAAGTACTGGATGTAATTTAGTTTAGTACTCTGTCAATCTAGGTGGAACCATTTCCTCACAAAAAAATTTCACGGTAGAGTTAAAATATTTTGTAAAATATTTCATAACTGTACTGAATCAAAACTCCTCCATCGAGTGTAAAAAAATGGCAGCCTGGAACGCTGGGAACTGTGTTCGATAACCGGCCAAGCAATTACAATGTCGTTGAATCGATAAAACTTAATGGATCTACGTTTCCTGAATAATTTTAGCATGGTGAACCGAGTTAGGAAGTCACACTGGTGTAGATTGGTGACTAAGTGGACTGAGGAATACTAAAATTAAACTCCCATGTTCGAGCAAATTATTCATCTCCTATTATACAGCACCAGGCTTCATTATTCAAACCATAGCCAAGCATAGTTAAAATTTAAGCTAATTTTAGCTAAGCGAAAATTTTCGTTTTTGTTATCTTACATTTTTTTTTTGGTTCTGAATTTTATTTTATTTTTTATTTCATTTGTTTTTAACTCTTCCACTTCCCTAGTTACATACTTCAAAAACTTCTCTCAAGAAGAATATTATCTTTAAGCCTCGTTACCAGAATTGAAACGCCTACCGACAAGTTCTCTACCTACCCGTGAAACTAGCAGCAAAACACGATTGCAATCCAATCTTTATCGACTGCCAATGAAAAATTGAATTGGATTGGCCCGGGGTGGCAAAGGCTAAAGCGTTTGGCAAAAATCAGAAAAATATACTGTCGAGAATACGCAAAACCGATCACCTTCCTGTCAGTCGATCTATCGGCTGCCAAATTTGGCATTCGACAGCACCCACGCTAACATACTCAGTACACGTACATTTCGCACGCTTTCTCAGCTGTTTTTATGGTTCGACCGAATGCTAAAAGCTAAAACATCCATGACGAAAGAAAGAGGGGAAAAGGGATGGAATAAATTGAACAAAAAAAGAAAAAATCTGAACAACTCATCGAATTGCCTTCGTTTGCTTGGAAGTGTTTGTTATATCCCCTCGCATCCGGTCTTAGCCGGGTGCAATTTGGGTGCATTATGGTCTCTGCACGAAAGCCATGCTATTTTCATCCATTTAGGGGCTATCTCCAGCGTTGAAGAGATTGCACTGTGTGCGCACAGACGGATGGATCAAACACTGCACATGAAAGGGTGTTCTGGTGATGACTCTAATAACCATAATGGCCTCAGATTGGCACGAGTTGTGTATTACAGCACCGGGCTGTGTGCACCACATTCACGTTCGCTAGTCTATGTCCCGTTTTAGGAAAGCGCCGGCGGTGACGCGGTACAATTATCCGAGCGCTCGGGTCCGTTTTACTATGGTGAACAACCGCCAACACAGTGGAAGGCCACGCGAAGGGCAAAGAAAAAACGACAAATTGATTAACATTTGCATAAATTTTCATCCTTTTTGGTTCTCTCGGATGGCCCGCTTGCCCGTACACTGACTTCGTCGTTGCTTTGGATGAGTGAATTTGCTAGCATCAAAAGTACCAACTTCTTTAACGCTTCATTGGATGATTAGGTGTGGGTTTTTCCCGAGGGGGTGGAGGGGATTCGCTCTTTTTACTAGTAATAAACGACTGTGGGAAACAACGATGGGATACTAGATAGTACAAGTTGAAACATTTTTTAGCTGGTTAACTGCGATTGAGCGATATTATCATGATTATTTGTGATTACTTTTGACTTTCAAACAGGTCAACGGAAATGTCATTACTATGAGCAATTTGTTACCGCTTTTGTTTGACGTTCAGGTGAAGCGAAAAGTTTTCGCTTCAAGCAAATCGAAGGTTTGGGTGGCTTCCCGATCAGAAAGAAAAAACATAAATGCAACAGAAGCTATTAGTTTGTTACGGGAAAAGCCATACAGGCTGTGTTTTCAATTTGATCCCGTTAGGTGTTAAAATAACAGAAATTATAACAGAAATGATTCTATTAGTATCAAACACATATCAAAATTTGTTCCTAACGTATCAGCTTTCTAACAAAATAAGAAAGTATATAGAGCAATATTATAACAAACATTGCTAGAAACAACAGGTTTTGATAAAAACGAAAAATTAGTTAGACTTGTTTCAGAAGTACTTCATTTCAGGTTTTGTTATTATAACACATTCAGATTATATTTTGTTATCAAAATTATATGGAAAAATACAAAATTGTATCAAAATATGTTATTTGTATCTCGCGTTGAAGAATTTTGTAATTTTTCAGTTATGCTCTTCTGATCGGGATTGCCATTTGAGTTTGCCGCAGCGAATACTTGGAAATATAATATATCGCAGTTCCTTCCAGTTCGTAAAAACGGTAACTTAATTTTCTGCATTGGCTTCTACCGGATAACGTGAAAGATTGCTTAAAACTTGCTACTTCAAATCCTTCTTGGCTTTTACAGTTTTACTTTTCTTCAATAACGCTCGAAAATTGATTCTATTTCCGTATAATGAATATTCCTGTGATGTTGTCGGTGGATGGATTGTCGCACAGATTGCTTTTGACCTTGGCCTGTAAGATACCTCTAAGGAGGGAGGAAATCCCGTAAATTCAGGTTCGGATATCTAGTGCTTTCGTTGGGTGGTGGTAAAACATGAAACTTACAATTTATACTGAAACTGGCAGTATTTGATTTTTCCTTGACGTCGAACCTCTCTCACTAAAGCTGTGCGATTCAGCATTGAGACATTGGAGATATATTTCCATATATCTTTATAAAAATCTGTTGATTTGTTAATTATCCACAACGTAACACATTTTTCTTCTTCAAATTTATTCATCGTGAAGAATACAAGTGCTAGAAAGTCATTAGATTTCTTCATTGAGCTTATTCAGCTTGGGAATAAAATATATACATAAAATACACATGATATACTATAGCTAAAATTTGTGTTTCTCCCTGTAATAACAAGACCTTACGTTATGTTCTGCTTAATGGTTGTTGTTATAATCCTCAATATTACTGTATTTTATTGATATTCACTCCTAATTATATTATTTTCTATTGCACCCGTGAGATCGATTCTACCATCTTTCACCAAATAGTGAAAAACATTAGTTTTATCACGAAGAGAAGCACTAAATTTAGTTATTAGCTGCGAAATAGACACCATTATAATTCTGGGGATAACTATTAAATGAACGAAACAACAAACAAGTCGAATCACAGCTCAAAACAGACAAGAAGGCGATTGCAATTGTAGTGCGATAGGTAACAATGAGCCTCACTCTTGAAGAGCGTGAGTGAAGACCGTCGATCGGTGGGAACCCTACAACGGTGTACAGTAACTACAACAAGTCGAAATTGCTAACCACCCTACCAACACTTCATGGGAGGCCCCAGGTGCCCAGCCGGTAAGCCGGCTGCGAAACCACGGGTGTAAGGGTGACGCAACTGAACCTGAACCATTGCTTCGCGGCTCAGCAGCTGCCACACCAAGCAGCCACTGAGTCGTTGTCGGACATCACCGTCATATCGGATCCCTACCGCATCCCTCCCGGAAACGGTAACTGGGTTGCGGAGAAGTCCAGTTTGGCGGCCATATGTACGACGAGCAAGTTCCCGGTTCAGAAGGTTGTCTCAACTTCAGAAGAAGGGTACGTAGTTGCTAAGGTGAACGGAGTGTTCTACTGCAGTTGCTATGCTTCGCCACGTTGGTCTACCGAAAGGTTCACCCAGATGGTCGACCTCCTATCCATGGAGCTAACGGGCCTAACGCCGTTGGTGGTGGCGGGCGACTTCAACGCTTGGGCTGTTGAGTGGGGAAGCCGCTTCACGCACCAGAGGAGCCAGATCCTGTTGGAAGCTTTGGCAAAGCTCAACCTAGATCTGGCCAACGTTGGGAACAAAAGTACGTACAGCAGAAATGGCGCGGAGTCGATCATCGACGTGACGTTCTCCAGCCCAGGACTGATCAATAACTGGAGGGTAGACGATGGCTACACTGATAGCGACCACCAACCGGTCTGTTATAGTGTAGACAACAACGAGAGGCGGCAAGCGACGGGTAGAGCCAACACTCCGACCGTTCGCGGGTGGAAGACATCGCACTTTGATGCCGAGGTATTCGAAGAGGCAATGAGAAGGGAGCGCGTGGGGGGCAGTTGGCTCCGCCCGACTGCTGACCAACTAGTTGCTAAGAAGAGACTGGTCTTACTGCCGAAGGCTGGGCAATCACCAAGAGACCCATCGGCATATAGAACCAACTTTCTGCTGGAAACTACCGGCAAGGTTCATGAGAGGATTATCCTCAACAGACTGATGAAGTATACAAAGAATGTAAACGGTCTAGGAAGTAACCAGTTCGGTAACCGAAAAGGTAGGTCTACGCTGGATGCTATTCTCACCGTCACCAATACGGTGAAGCTGCTAGTCCAACGCAAGAAAGGGGCATGCGCTATTGTGAAATTTAAACGCTTGACGTGAATAATCTGCAATCGTTCGATAGAAGAATCTACATTTCCTACAGTGTGTAAAGAGTTTTTCATGTTTCCTGTCCACAAAAAAAGGAAACAAAGGTATTATTGCCAATAACCGCGGAGTTACATCGCTTTGTGTAGGTTCCGAACTACTTGGGGCTCTGGTAGGAGATTAATATTTTCTTCTCCCAAACCACATTTGGCCGGATCAACACGGATTCTTTCCTGGGCGTTCATATGATACGAATCTTGTTCAGTTTACGTCATATTGCCTAAAGAAGATTAGGAGTGATCAAATCGATACAGTATAAACTGATTCAAAGGCCGCCTTCGACCGTGTTGACCATCGAATACAGATTGCAAAACTGAACCGTTTGGGAGTCACATTATTTTTCACACGTTGGCTAGAATCATAGACAATCGTCACCTTTGTGTCAATCTAGCTGCGGCGAAATTCGATTATTTTACAAACAGCTCTGGCGTTCCCCCTGGCAGCAACCTTGGTCCACTATAATTCTCGATATTTTTCTACGACATATCCTGCTTGCTTTCATATGGTTTTTTTCTTGTATGGACTTCCTCACTGCGACCAGAATCGTTGATCTATTGTGAGATATGCTCGGGTGTCTGCTGTATCCCGCACTTTTATTATTAGCAATACCGCTATTGACGGATTTCATCCCAAATCGTCTCAAGGATTGGCAGCACCCTCTCCGAATTGGTTGAAACTTTTGGGGTGTGAAGACATCACTTAATTAAGCATCTCTGCATACTTATTTTTTTCCAAAATTAGTCTAGACTGTCTTTTGAAAAGGGCGAAACTTTTTTTGCCGATTTTTTGTAAATCAATATAATTCAAAAACCTTTAAGAAATTGTCTGAATTTTCATAAAGAATATGGAAAATATTACATATCAAGTCCTACACTGAAAAAAATGCAATTTAAACACAAAACATCGATATAAGAAAAATGGTCATCTCCGTATTGGCTAAAAAATTTTTTGATGAAAGACAACATTGTTGGCTACATTTCGTTCATACATCGCAACTTGAGCATATTTAAGGAAAAAAGTTATTCTCAAAAATAAAAAATTAAAATGCAAACTAAAACTAAGGTATAGTATTTTTTCAATGTAAAACAACCTGATAGAATGAAATACTTGTGATGTTTTGATTATTTTAGTTTTAAACAATTTAAAACAAGTAAAACTCAATGGCTAATTTCAATATATTATGTGTATGCATGTACCTAAAGTTCATTATATAACAGATGTGAATGCTTCTCACATCTTATGAACCTACCTGTTAAATTTACCTATGAAAATGGTGTTAATGTGGAAGAAAAACTCGACTACTACACTACTAAATACAATAAATATTTTTGGGTCATCTTCTGAACTAGAATATCTTTAAACTGCTATTTGATTATTACTTGAAGGTACAAAACTATGAAATTTCTGTGTTCCAGGTATAGGTTTTACTTGACTGAATAGTTCTTCTAGTTCCTCTGACATTTTTGTGTACTGTTCTTTGCATATGAAGCAGAAATTTAATTCAGTTATACATTTGTCTGTTTGTTGAACTGCCCAGTCGTAAAGTTCTCTTGGAGTTTTAATAGTATTCCCGTAATCTCGGGCAAGACTTGCTCTCTTTGCCATTCGTTTGAGAGTACCTCCGATTGCGTCACAGAAACCTTTCCCATGTGATGTTGCGAAAAAGTGCCACTCTACTGCCCTAATTTGAAATCACACAATCAGCTTTTAAACAGGTTCGTAACGTGCATACATATCACAACAGATACAATAGGTGAAAGATACGTACGTAGAATAAACATATATTCTGCAGGTATAAACATGTATTGTAGCAGTCAAAACACCAGCAGCAGCACTCCTCTCGGGAGAAAATTACCTACCGCGTTTGGGTTACCTATGTTCTACAGCGGTCACGTGCTTCACGCAGGATTTTGCTCCCAGAGTCGAAAGCAACACTCAAACACTGGTTCTACTATTATCTAATTTATTGACATTACACATTTACACAACATAACAAGTATTTCATTCTATCAAGGTGTTTTACGCTGAAAAAAAAATACCTCGGTTTTAGTTTGCATTTTCATTTTTTATTTAAGAGAATAACTTTTTTTCCTTAAATATTCTCAAGTTGCGATGTATGAACGAAACGTAGCCAACAACGTTGTCTTTCATCAAAAAAAAAATTTTTAGCCAATTTGGGAATGACCGTTTTTTTTAAATCGATGTTTTGTGTTTAAATTGAACTTTTTCAGTGTAGGTCTTGATTTATTATTTTTTCCATATTTTTTTTATGAAAATTCAGACAATTTCCTAAAAGTTACTTATAGAACACTTTTTTGTAGAATTTACCGTTTTTGAATTATATTAATTTACAAAAAAACGGCAAAAAAAGTTTCGCCCTTTTCAGAAGACAGTCTAGACTAATCTTGGAAAAAGTAAGTATGAAGAGATGCTTAATTAGGTGATTTCTTCACACCCAAAAAGTTCTTTTAAAAGTCTATCATTATTATTTTTTATTAGTGCTTGTGTGTAATGTGCTACCCTTCCTTTTACACACCTACTGTTCTCCTATATCCAGCCTCCTTCCTCCTGCCAAATATCGCCAATTATAATTCCCTGGGGAAGTTTCGTCGTGCGTCCTTCTGGCCAGTTTTATTGATAAGAGGGACTCTTATTTTTGTTGGGAGGAAGTCATGCAAAGGTATTGTAGATTTCAGCGTGAAGGAAGGGTAACTGGTGGGAAGCCTGAGAAAAAACCCATGCTTAAAAGTCCTTTTTTTGACATCGTTTACCCGTAAAAGTGCACCAATCATATGGAATTACCAAATCTGTGGCACTAAACTTGAGCATGTGAATCTAGTGAGTGATCCGGGGGTCATCCCGGCACAAGTCTCACATTTCACGATCATTACTCCAATGTAATAGCAAAAGCTAATCGCAATCTGGAATTCATCACCGACTCACGCAGCTCACGCAGCTGTACGATCATCCCTCGAGACTGCATGTGGAGTTCTTATACGGATCTTCGGATTGCGCGGTTCAAAGCTGTACAGAAGAAATTCGCTAGATTTGCCCTCAAACTGCTTCCGTGGAACAACGCATCCAGCATACCGCAATACGACATCCGGTGCAGGCTGCTTGAAATGGCAACACATTGCAGCAGGCGTGTTTCCGTATGTAAAATATTCGCGGGAAAATTGTTGCTAGGCGTTCTTGACGCTCCTATAATACTGAACCAATTAATCATGTATGTTTTATCAATTTCCTTACGTCGAGAGATCCGCTGAGATTCGATATGTCGGCAATTCAACGAAGTTCACGAGCTATTCGATTACACTTGAATTGAAACAAATCCAGTCGGACCGCAAAACCAAGAAGCATGTGAGATTTCGTGATGATCGTACCGTTTCTTTGCACGTTTGCTCTTCGTACTGCACCTTCAAGGGCGATGTTTAATAGCAAGTTAGAGAGCGCATCCCCCTGCTTTAGTCCATCCAACGTTACGAACGCGGCTGATGTCTCGCCAGCTTTCCGCACGCATGACTTCGATCCCTCCAGCGTCATACGACTCAGCTTAATTAGTTTCGTAGGGAATCCATGTTCCAGCATGATCTGCCACAGCTCGTTTCTGTTCACTGAGTCGTATGCCGCCTTGAAATACACAAACATATGGTGCGTCTGCAGGTTATACTCCCGGAACTTATCGAGGATCTGTCGTAGGGTAAAGATTTGATCCGTCATGGAACGCCACTGCCGAAAACCAGCCTGGTATTCGCCAACAAAGGATTCCGTTAATGGTCTCAATCTGAATAACAGAATACGGGAGAGCACTTTATATGCGGAGTTGAGCAACGTAATGTCTCGATAGTTGCAACAATCCAATCGATGACCCTACTTATAGATAGGGCATATGAGGCCTTCCAACCAGTCGTTCGGCATTTGTTCATCCACCCAGATTCTTAGTATTATCTGGTGGATCGCATAGTACAGCCGCTCGCTTCTCGCTTTTAGAAGTTCGGCTCATCTGGCTCCTCACCATTCAATAGCGCTTGAAAATGCTCCTTCCACCTGGCTGTAACCGTCGATTTATCTGTAAGCAGGTTGCCGTCCTTGTCATTACACATGACAGGCACAGGGAAATTCCTGCTTCTGACTCTGTTGACTGTTCTATAGATGTTGAGCATAGCTGTCCTCTGCGCTCTATTTTCGGCAGCTCTTGCCCCCCGGTACCTCTCTCTGTTCTGACGCGTAGCCGCAGTGAGCATGCAGCACGGTTCATTTCATCTGTCGCTTTCTGGCACTCGGCATCGAACCAGTCATCACGCTGTCTTTCACGCGTCGTACCTACCACCTCTCTCGCAGTCGTTCGGTGGCATCTTGGATACTGCTCTACAGCCCATTTATGTCTTCCACTCCTTCCTTCTGCTGTTCTGCGGTCCGTTGATCCAGCTCTCTGGAGTATTCTGCTGCCACGTCTTCAGCTTTCAACCGCTGAATGTTGAAATGCGTCGTCCTCTTTGTGCGAGATTTCAGCACGTTCGACAACCGTGTGCAGATCTTACAAAGTACGAGATAATGGTCAATACGAGTCAATGTTTGGTGAATGAACAAAGCACATGGCAGTGCTTTTACAATGCGTTTCTTGAGCATATGTCAGATGAGGGGAGCATCTAGGTAGAAAAGTAAATTGCGATTTTTGTGAAGCTTGCTTTGGATCTCAAACTATGTCTATGGGGTGTAGCTATGCCGAGAACGAATTTAGTTCTACTGAACAATAGATAACCCACATTACAAGTTCTGTTTTTTTCACACATCCCAGCTAGCTGTCTTTGGGGTGCTTTCAATACCGTAGTTGAACGACCAAAAGACGTTTCGTAAAGGATTGCTGGCTCTACAACGCTGGACGACGAACGTCGAAACCCATTGATGAACGATGCACAGAAGAAGGGGAAAGGGACATACCCGTTCTGGTCGACGTCGACTGTTCAGGAGTATCACACAGCTCGTACAAAAGTCTTATCGCAGCGTGGTAAGTGGCATCAGAGCCAGGCGAACTACTTTGATGTTGTAAGCACGGGGCTTCGGGTAAACCTAGCAAATTTCGCAAAGGATACTTTCGTCCGTCTGATTCCGTGGTACCGAACGGATTAATGTGACCACTAACTCAGGCTGACAAAAAAAGATTCGTCACCATTTTGGCATTTCTGAGGAGAGTATTCAGTGCGGACGATTAGCCCTCTTCTATAGATGCGGTTTGAAAAAAGAGGCTATCTCTTGTTTAGCATGTTATTTATGTATCCTTTAGAGCCTCCGTATTATGGTCCAATACCTGGTGTGGAAGTTCCGGGGTGTACACCGCAAGTCTCTTTTGGGTTTCCTAGGCATTCATTTCGACAGTTCTTCACGTCTTCCTCAAACGATAACGTTCACATTAAATTATTTGAAGCCTAATTAGCGATTTGAAATTTCACTCTCACGTTAGGTTGAACAAAAATACAATAATTTATTTGGTGAACGAAAAAGAACTAATAACAATTCATAGAAAAGAACTTGTTAAACATAACACCTTGATCGCGCACGGCCCTACGTTGTGTGTTATTGATTTCGCCCTCTGGCATCACGATGGGAAATTAAGGCCCAGGGACAAGTTTTCTTTTCCCGGCGAACGCAAACGCAAGTCTTTACTTAACTACATTTATTCTATACCGCACAATATTTACAACGGGGCAGCGTGACGGCGCTGCCACCGTACGATTATCGACTAACCACTAACGACTAACACTGGCGCTGCTCTGAAGAGCGCTTTTATAGGCTGCCTCTCGGAGGCAGCATTGTCGAGCCAGAACAAAGATTAAAATAATCGCGCGCAAACCAGCGTCGCTTGGGCCTCAGCTGGTCACTCACGGATGACAGTAATGCCCAGCTGAGGCGGGAGTTTTGGCGCGAACACACCTATATGACTTTACTTAACTTTTAATAACATATGACGCCATAGTTTCAGTTGTGTTAAAACGAGTAGTAAAAGACAGTAATCTCGAAGTCTGCGCGAAGGAAAGCCAGTAAGCTTCAAAGACCGTGAATTGGAGGAATGGCTCGATGAGAATCCATGCCAAAGGCAGAAACAGCTTGCTGCGGTATCAAGAGTTACCCGCTAAACCATTTCCAAGCGATTTCATACTTTGGTAATGATTCAAAAACAAGTACCTAACTTGGGTTCCTTATGATTTGGGACGTTTGAGTTTCGTGTTTTCACGGTTAGCAATAATTTAACGAAGGAGTCAGTAGTGACAACACACTGATAGAGCTCTGGAGGAAAGCTAACACAATCACTGGGAAGCGTAAATATTAAGGTAAAGTCCTAATAGCTGCCTTCACTCGAAATATTCCTCTGTAGTACTTCATACTTATTTAACTCTATCATCCCTCGACCCACCAAAGCGATAGCTGGATTCTCAGTTCCAAACATCGATAGCAATTCGCATTTGTCCAGTTCAGTCATGTATTGACAAACATTAACGGTGGACAACAACCATTACCGTCGAAATCACCAACAAACTCAGGACCGAATGCAGTTTTCTCCTAGAATGGAATCACAGTATCGTGGTCCCAAATAAGAAACCTAACAAAAAGAGACCCTTTTCTAAAGAACTATCATACTATTTTGGTTGTACATCAAATGTGAAGGAAAGGATGGTCTCAGTAGAGTTTTTTACTTATTTCAACCAGAGCTCTACATTTTCGAAACATAACAATGAAACTGATATACTCGCGCTGTCATTTCGATTCGAACAGTTTCATTTTCACTTGATTCCTTTCGGCTACTGTCAACGAATCACTTCTTCCTCTCTTTCCCGTCTGTTGTTCATCGGATCGATTCAAATGAAACCAATGACTATTGCAATCGACGGAGAGAGAAACTCTTTCGTTTCCTTCAGCGTCTTAATTGAAATTAGCACCGCATCGCGTCGTTTGATGGTAGTTTTTTTAATACCGCAAGCCAAAGTTAGAACAGCAATGGCATCCAATAAATACGTTACGCAAGTTCCGATCAATATTTCCACCATATATATGCGTGAAGTACTGTATGGAGGCCTTCTGTCTCCGTCAGCGCTCATTGTCATTTTCAATTGAGAATCGTCATGTGAGAGTGATGGTGATAATCTCCGCTTTCAATTGGAAAGCGTTTGTATCAATTTCAAGCCCTTCAGTTGTCAGAATCACAGCAAGAGCCTTCGACTGGGTGTCTTGTGACTTACGAAGTGCTCGAAAAAGATACAAAAGCTTTCCAATTGAAAGCGACGGGTCAAAGCGTCACTATAACCTGATGATTTTCAATTGAAAATGACTTTGTCAGGCTCTGATTTCAACAATATCGTGGGTTGTTCACGAGGTCTTTATAGAATCTCGACAAATATCGCCTATCTGAAAGATACAAGACTGTACTTAAAACCAAACTAAGACCAAAAGCAGAACTAAGAGAAGAAATTGGGCCAATGATAACGCTAATAGAACATAATGAAAACCCGACTATGATACTCGAGAAAAATTAATAAAATAGAAAATTCTTCCTAGCTGCTCTGGAGCTGAAGTCACCCCTGCTAGGCCACTCCTTGTATTTTAACTAAAGTTTTGGATGTATTGAATGATAAACTGATTTTGAGAGGAAGTTTTGTCCGAAATTCTCATAAAACTTATAGACATCTATAATCTCGTTCTCGTGTAACTAGATGTTGCTAGTCTTATTTTGGTCTCATTATTTCTAAGGTTTGTGTAGTCTAAAACATCGAAAACAAATTTTGACCATCTTTGATCCTATTGTGCACCCCTCTGTCCCAGTTTCACGAACTATCAGCGCGGCAACTGGATCAACACAGAAGGCAGCGTAGCTGCCGGCGGGGACTTGTCTCCCGATGCTATAAATAATCGGACGGCCACAAAGTTCACCCATTTTTCAGCCGCTCTGAAATATTACATCTCACCTCATATGTTTATGCACCTGCGATATGTAGGTATGCTGTAGTAATAATAACAATTATTCTTTATTATTCTCATGGTCCCTCGTTGCTTCACCCCAGGCGGCCATCTGTCAGCTGGATTCCAACAGGAGCGATACGGTACAATTGTTTACAACTGAACTCGCAAAAGCGTCCCCCGCTAGCGTCAGCATTACTATATATACAGATATGTGATGTGGCCTCTTACCGTACGAGTATCCTCTATTCGACACATTTTACCCCTCGCGTTTTCTCAAGAAAACCCCCTTTTCATTCTCACTCTCTCGAGCGTCGGTCGTTCAAAGGTTGTGTCCACTTTTAATTAATGCTAGCATTCGTTCACTTTTGATTTATAAACAGTTCTTGCTGTGCTTTCGGAAACTTGTGTGAGACCGAAACGTGCCGACCAGTTTGAGCACGTTCCGCCCACTACCTGGACGAATCTTCCGCCGAGAGCGTGTCAAACCTGTACCTTGCTGAGTGTCGTCGTCGTCCAGTAATAGAAAAGGTAGCCCCCGTTTTTCAGCGAACGTCGCAAAAACGCCAACTGGCAGCTGTGCAATACCTGCGTTACATTCACCTGGCTTCTATTTTGCTAGCTTGCTTTACCGGGTGGGAATATGTCTCAGGACGCACAGAGGAGGCAAAAAAAAGATGGAAGGACAGATTAATATGTGACTTAAACAGCAGACAGGAAATTGATTATCCCACCAACTCGGCATGTAATCGGTGTTGTCGTTGTCGCTGTCGTCACCGCTGTTGTTGCCGATTTGAGTGACACAACAGATTTGCACGAACAGCATGTCGGAAGCAACTGGTGACGGATTGCTGTTGCAATATTTGGCGACGATCCATTGTTGGAACCGTGGACTCGCTTGGTTTATTACTTTGTGTTTATATTAAAATGTGTAACATGCAGCGAAACGGCGGTTGTTGCAATGTTTCAATATGTGTTTTTATATTTAGACACAGAAGTGAACGAAACTAATTATGACAACTTTATTTATAGTCACTTCAAGCTAGTTGCTGAGCGAAATAAAACTTTAAAGAAAAATTTAAATTCACCACAAATCGACTGCAAATATTTTTTAAATCCTATGAAGTTCTGAAAACGTTTGCTCAAAAAATATGGACTTTTTTCGGATGACGATAAAAAAATAAGGCAATTGAATTTGATAAATTGTCCTTAAAAGGTAATTATATTAGGTTACTTGCAAAATAATACTAAGCCCTTGCGAGCGACCTTACAGCAGTCAACAGGATCATGGCGGAAAAAAACATGCGTGTAGGCATGTTTTTAAGCTGTTTCTTCGATTCCTTTATCGATTCCTTCTCAGTTTCCACGATAGAATTGTTGGTTTGCCTTTGTTAGTTGCTTTAGGTTTGCCAGAAAATCTCGATGGGACGCAGTTGGAGGACGTTGGACGGGTTTGTAGACTGGATGTTCAGCCACTCCATCTCCTCCAAAGATCGTTTCGAGTAGTTGGCCGACACCAGATCCGGCGTCTTTGCCCTTATACTATTCCTTGATGAACGACGCAACTTCCGCCTGATACTTCGTACTATATTTATATTTTACCGTTTACGACCAGTCCGAAGCGAAAAAAGAGCGGTTTTGACATCTCCTGCTCACTGATTGTCAGCCACAGCAGCAATTTCTTGGGGAACTTGGTGTGTTAAATGATATTCACTGCGGAGCTCATTTCCTTCATGAAGAAAGTAAAATATGTAGCGCCCTGCCAGTCGTTGCCATGCAGGGTGAGATAGGTCTTGTCGTCCATCACCACTGCCACGTAGCGATTCGCCGGAATATCGATATGACCATCTTATTAAGCCGCTGCCGTTGCGTCATTGCCTGCAGCTCCATGAACAGTGGACGGGACTGTAGCTTCCTGACATGTGTTCATGTTCACCATGTTTAGATATTTTGGATTGCACCGACCTTCCGGCCAAGCTCGCAGCGATGTAACCACTTTTCCCTCGGTCTTCTTTTGCAGCTTCTTGTCGGGTCGTCGGTCGCCCGGAACCGGGTTTTATTTCGATGCTCTGATTGTTGTCCAATAGTGCCAAGATGTTGTAAATGCCGGAACGGGCGTATCCAGCGTTTACAAAGTGCCACACGATAGCCGTTTTCGATGTAGCGGGGTACCGTTCTTTGACCGAGCACACTTCTGAATGGAGTAGCTTCACTGTTTTCGTTCTCACGTTTAGAATTCGATTAATAGAGCTGTCAATTTTTTCTGCTAATTCATGGGTTACCATGATTGATACTGCATGGGTAGTTTCGGTCCCCATGGTTCTGTGGTTAGCGATGTCAGTCGGCTAGCTCTTCCACACGGTTGTGATGTCGGGTTCGATTCCCGATCAGGTCGAGGATCTTTTCGAGCTGGGAAATTTCTCGACTCAGCACTGGGGTAAATGTGCCAAAATCCATATCGATAACAAATTCTCTCGACCAATCTAGTTGATCGAGACCGCTATTGAACCTCCAGACGAGTGGGCGATATTGTTGTTTGGGTAGTTTCGTCAGTGCATGTGAAGGTAATCCAATGAAAAGTCACATATTTTGTACATTTTTTTCAATTCAAACATCGCAAACAAATTACAGTTTATATTTAATCCTTTAATATTAAGTCCACATTCATTCTATTTTCAATCCGAATATAATCCAAATCCAATTCAAATCCAAACCAAATGCAATCTAAATTCAATTCAAAACCAATCCAAATCCAAATCCAATCCAAATCCAATCCAAATCAAATCTAAATCCAATCCAAAACCAATCCAAATCCAATCCAAATCCAATCCAAATCCGACCCAAATTCAATCCAAATCCAATCCAAATCCAATCCAAATCCAATCCAAATCCAATCCAAATCCAATCCAAATCCAATCCAAATCCAATCCAAATCCAATCCAAATCCAATCCAAATCCAATCCAAATCCAATCCAAATCCAATCCAAATCCAATCCAAATCCAATTCAAATCCAATCCAAATCAAATCCAACGCCAATCCAAATAAAATCCACATCAAATCCAAGTCAAATCCAAAACCAATCCAAATTCAATCAAAATCCCATCCAAATCCAATTCAAATCCAATCCAAAACCAACACAAATCCAATCCAAATCCAATCCTTATCCAATCCAAATTCACTTCAAAGCCAATCCAGATCCAATCCAAATCCAATCCAAAACCAATCCAAAACCAATCCCAATCCTAATCCAATCAAAATCCAATTCAAATGCAATCAAAATTCAATCCAAATTTTATCCATATCCAATCCAAATCCAATCCAAATTCAATCCAAATCCAATCCAAGTCCAATTCAAATCCAATCCAAATCCAATCCACATTCAATCCAAATCCAATGCAAACCTAATCTAAATCCAATCCAAATCCAATCCAAATTCAATCCAAATCCAATCCAAATCCAATCCAAATCCAATCCAAATCCAATCCAAATCCAATCCAAAACCAACACAAATCCAATCCAAATTCACTTCAAAGCCAATCCAGATCCAATCCAAATCCAATCCAAATCCAATCCAAAACCAATCCAAAACCAATCCCAATTCTATTACAATCAAAATCCAATTCAAATGCAATCCAAATTCAATCCAAATTTTATCCAAATCCAATCCAAATCCAATCCAAATTCAATCCAAAACCAATCCAAGTCCAATCCAAATCCAATCCAAATCCAATCCAAATCCAATCCACATTCAATCCAAATCCAATGCAAACCTAATCTAAATCCAATCCAAAACCAATCTAAATCAAATCCAAATCCAATACAAATCCAATACAAATCCAATCCAAAACCAATCCAAATCAAATCCCATTCCAATCTAAATCCAATCCAAATCCAATCCAAATTCAATCCAAATTCAATCCAAATCCAATCCTAATCCAATCCAAATCCAATCCAAATCCAATTCAAATCCAGTCCAAATCCAATCCAAATCCAATCCAAATCCAATACAAATCCAATCCAAATCCAATCCAACGCCAATCCAAATCCAATCCAAATCCAATCCAAATCCAATCCAAATACAATCCAAATCCAATCCAAATCCGACCCAAATCCATTTCAAATCCAATCCAAATCCAATCCAAATCCAATCCAAATCCAATCCAAATCCAATCCAAATCAAATCCAACGCCAATCCAAATCCAATCCAAATCAAAACCAAGTCAAATCCAAAACCAATCCAAATTCAATCAAAATCCTATCCAAATCCAATCCAAACTCAATCAAAAACCAACACAAATCCAATCCAAATCCAATCCTTATCCAATCCAAATTCACTTCAAAGCCAATCCAGATCCAATCCAAATCCAATCCAAAACCAATCCAAAACCAATCCAAAACCAATCCCAATCCTAATCCAATCAAAATCCAATCCAAATTCAATCCAAATCCAATCCTAATCCAATCCAAATCCAATCCAAATCCAATTCAAATCCAATCCATATCCAATCCAAATCTAATCCAAATCCAATCCAAATCCAATCCAAATCCAATCCAAATCTAATCCATATTTTATCCAAATCTAATCCATATTTTATCCAAATCCAATCCAAATCCAAATCCAAATCCAAATCCAAATCCAATCCAAATCCAATCCAAATCCAATCCAAATCCAATCCAAATCCAATCCAAATCCAATCCAAATCCAATCGAAATCCTATCCAAATCCAATCCAAATCTAATCCAAATCCAATCCAAACCCAATCCAAATCCAATCCAAATCCATTCCAAATCGAATCCAAATGGAGTCCAAATCCAGTCCAAATCCAATCCAAATCCAATATAAATCCAATCCAAATCCAATCTGAATCCAATCCAAATCCCATCCAAATCCAATCCAAATGCAATCCAAATCCAATCCAAATCCAATCCAAATCCAATCCAAATCCAATCCAAATCCTATCTAAATCCAATCCAAATCCAATCCAAATCCAATCCAAATCCAATTCAAATCCAATCCAAATCCAATTCAAATCCAATTCAAATCCAATTCAAATCCAATCCAAATCCAATCCAAATCCAATCCAAATCCAATCCAAATCCAAATCCAATCCAAATCCAATCCAATTCCAATCCAAATCCAATCCAAATCCAATTCAAAACCAATCCAAATCCAATCCAAATCCAAATCCAATCCAAATCCAATCCAAATCCAATCCAGATCCAATCTAAATCCAATCCAAATCCAATCCAAATCCAATCCAAATCCAATCCAAATCAAATCCAAATCCAATCCAAATCCAATCCAAATCCAATCCAAATCCAATCCAAATCCAATCCAAATCCAATCCAAATCAAATCCAAATCCAATCCAAATCCAATCCAAAACCAATCCAAATCAAATCCTAGTCCAATCTAAATCCAATCCAAATCCAATCCAAATTCAATCCAAATTCAATCCAAATCCAATTCAAATCCAATTCAAATCCAATTCAAATCCAATCCAAATCCAATCCAAATCCAATCCAAATCCAATCCAAATCCAATTCAAATCCAATCCAAATGCAATTCAAATCCAATTCAAATCCAATTCAAATCCAATCTAAATCCAATCCAAATCCAATCCAAATCCAATCCAAATCCAAATCCAATCCAAATCCAAATCCAATCCAAATCCAAATCCAATCCAAATCCAATCCTATTCCAATCCAAATCCAATCCAAATCCAATTCAAAACCAATCCAAATCCAATCCAAATCCAATCCAAATCCAATCCAAATCCAATCCAAATCCAATCCGAATACAATCCAAATCCAATCCAACTCCAATCCAAATCCTATCCAAATCCAATCCAAATCCAATCCAAATCCAATTCAAATCCAATCCAAATCCAATTCAAATCCAATTCAAATCCAATTCAAATCCAATCCAAATCCAATCCAAATCCAATCCAAATCCAATCCAAATCCAAATCCAATCCAAATCCAATCCAATTCCAATCCAAATCCAATCCAAATCCAATTCAAAACCAATCCAAATCCAATCCAAATCCAATTCCAATCCAAATCCAATCCAAATCCAATCCAAATCCAATCCGAATACAATCCAAATCCAATCCTAATCCAATCCAAATCCAATCTAAATTCAATCCAAATTCAATCCAAATCAAATCCAAGTCCAATCCAAATCCAATCCAAAACCAATCCACAATCAATCCAAATCCAATGCAAACCTAATCTAAATCCAATCCAAATCCAATACAAATCCAATCCAAATCCAATCCAAATCCAATCCAAATCAAATCCCAAACCAATCTAAATCCAATCCAAATCTAATCCAAATTCAATACAAATCCAATCCAAATCCAATCCAAATCCAATCCAAATCCAATCCAAATCCAATTCAAATCCACTCCACATCCAATTCAAATCCAATCCAAATCCAATTCAAATCCAATCCAAATCCAATCCAAATCCAATCCAAATCCAATCCAAATCCAATCCAAATCCAATCCAAATCCAATCCAAATCCAATCCAAATCCAATCCAAATCCAATCCAAATCCAATCAAAATCCAATCCAAAACCAACCCAAATCCAATCCAAATCCAATCCTTATTCAATTCAAATTCACTTCAAAGCCAATCCAGATCCAATCCAAATCCAATCCAAAACCAATCCGAAACCGATCCAAAACCAATCCAAAACCAATCCCAATCCTAATCCAATCAAAATCCATTTCAAATGCAATCCAAATTTAATCCAAATCCAATCCAAATCCAATCCAAATCCAATCCAAATTCAATCCAAATCTAATCCAAGTCCAATCCAAATCCAATCCAAATCAAATCCAAATCCAATCCAAATCCAATCCAAATCCAATCCACATTCAATCCACATCCAATGCAAACCTAATCTAAATCCAATCCAAATCCAATCCAAATCCAATCCAAATCCAATCCAAATCCAATCCAAATCCAAAACAAATCCAATCCAAAACCAATCCAAATCAAATCCCAGTCCAATCTAAATCCAATCCAAATCCAATCCAAATTCAATCCAAATCCAATCCTAATCCAATCCAAATCCAATCCAAATCCAATTCAAATCCAATCCATATCCAATCCAAATCCAATCCAAATCCAATCCAAATCCAATCCAAATCCAATCCAAATCTAATCCCTATTTTATCCGAATCCAATCCAAATCCAATCAAAAACCAATCCAAATCCGATCCAAATCCAATCGAAATCCTATCCAAATCCAATCCAAATCTAATCCAAATCCAATCCAAACCCAATCCAAATCCAATCCAAATCCATTCCAAATCGAATCCAAATGGAGTCCAAATCCAGTTCAAATCCAATCCAAATCCAATCCAAATCCAATATAAATCCAATCCAAATCCAATCTGAATCCAATCCAAATCCCATCCAAATCCAATCCAAATGCAATCCAAATCCAATCCAAATCCAATCCAAATCCAATCCAAATCCTATCCAAATCCAATCAAAATCCAATCCAAATCCAATCCAAATCCAATTCAAATCCAATCCAAATCCAATTCAAATCCAATTCAAATCCAATCCAAATCCAATCCAAATCCAATCCAAATCCAATCCAAATCCAAATCCAATCCAAATCCAATCCAATTCCAATCCAAATCCAATCCAAATCCAATTCAAAACCAATCCAAATCCAATCCAAATCCAAATCCAATCCAAATCCAATCCAAATCCAATCTAAATCCAATCCAAATCCAATCCGAATACAATCCAAATCCAATTCTAATCCAATCCAAATCCAATCCAAATCCAATCCAAATCCAATCTAAATCCAATCCAAACCCATTCCAAATCCAATCCAAACCAATCCAAATCCAATCCAGATCCAATCCAAATCCAAACCAAATCCAATCCAAATCCAATCCAAATCCAATCCAAATCCAATCCAAATCCAATCCAAATCCAATCCAAATCCAATCCAAATCCAATCCAAATCCAATCCAAATCCAATCCAAATCCAATCCAAATCCAATCCAAATCCAATCCAAATCCAATCCAAATCCAATCCAAATCCAATCCAAATCCAATCCAAATCCAATCCAAATCCAATCCATATCCAATCCAAAACCAATCCAAATCCAATCCAAATGCAATCCAAATCCAATCAAAAACCAATCCAAATCCAATCGAAATCCAATCCCAATCCAATCCAAATCCAATCCGAATCCAATCCAAATCCAATCCAAATCCAATCCAAATCCAATCCAAATCCAATCCATATCCAATCCAAATCCAATCCAAATCCAATCCAAATCCAATCCAAATCCAATCCAAATCCAGTCCAAATCCAATCTAAATCCAATTCAAATCCAATCGAAATACAGTCTAAATCCAATCCACATTCAATCCAAATTCATTCCAAATTCAATCGGAAACCAATACAAAACCAATTATAATCCAATCAAAAACAAATCCAAATCCATTTCACATTCAATCCAAATCCAATCCAATCCAAAACTAAACCAAATCCAATCCAAAACCAATTCAAATCCAATCCAAAACCAATTCAAATCCATTTCGAATTCAATCCAAATTCATTCCAAACACAAATTCAATCCAAATCGAATCCAAATCCTATCCAAATCCAATTCAAATCCAATCCAAATCCAATCCAATCCAAATCCAATCCAAATCCAAATCCAATCCAAATCCAATCCAAATCAAATCCAAATCCAATCCAAATTTAATCCATATCCAATCCAAATCCAATCTAAATCCAATCCAAAGCCAATCCAAATCCAATCCAATCCAAAACTTATCCAAATCCAATCCAAAACCAATTCAAATCCAATCCAAATTCAATCCAAATTCATTCCAAACACATTTCCAATCCAAATCCAATCCAATCCAAATCCAATCCAAATCCAAATCCAATCCAAATCCAATCCAAATCAAATCCAAATCCAAATCCAATCCAAATACAATCCACATTCAATCCAAATCCAATGCAAACCTAATCTTAATCCAATCCAAATCCAATCCAAATCCAATCCAAATCCAATCCAAATCCAATCCAAAACCAATCCAAATCCAATCCAAAACCAATCCAAATCCAATCCAAATCCAATCCAAAACCAATCCAAATCAAATCCCAGTCCAATCTAAATCCAATCCAAATCCAATCCAAATCCAATCCAAATTCAATCCAAATCCAATCTAAATCCAATCCAAATCCAATCCAAATCCAATTCAAATCCAATCCAAATCCAATCCAAATCCAATCCAAATCCATTCCAAATCCAATATAAATCCAATCCAAATCTAATCCAAATCCAATCCAAATCCAATCCAAATCCAATTCAAATCCAATCCAAATCCAATCCAAATCCAATCCAAATCCAATCCAAATCATCCAATCCAAATCCAATCCAAATCCAATCCAAATCCAATCCAAATCCAATCCAAATCATCCAATCCAAATCCAATCCAAATCCAATCCAAATCCAATCCAAATCCAATCCAAATCCAATCCAAATCCAATCCAAATCAAATCCAAATCCAATGCAATTCCAATCCAAATACAATCCAAATCCAATCCAAATCAAATCCAACGCCAATCCAAATCCAATCCAAATCAAAACCAAGTCAAAACCAAAACCAATCCAAATTCAATCAAAATCCCATCCAAATCCAATCCAAATCCAATCCAAAACCAATACAAATCCAATCCAAATCCAATCCTTATCCAATCCAAATTCACTTCAAAGCCAATCCAGATCCAATCCAAATACAATCCAAAACCAATCCAAAACCAATCCCAATCCTAATCCAATCAAAATCCAATTCAAATGCAATCCAAATTCAATCCAAATTTTATCCATATCCAATCCAAATCCAATCCAAATCCAATCCAAATCCAATCCAAATCCAATCCAAATCCAATCCAAATTCAATCCAAATCCAATCCAAGTCCAATCCAAATCCAATCCAAAACCAATCCACAATCAATCCAAATCCAATGCAAACCTAATCTAAATCCAATCCAAATCCAATACAAATCCAATCCAAAACCAATCTAAATCCAATCCAAATCAAATCCCAAACCAATCTAAATCAAATCCAAATCTAATCCAAATTCAATACAAATCCAATCCAAATCCAATCCAAATCCAATCCAAATCCAATCCAAATCCAATTCAAATCCAATCCAAATCCAATTCAAATCCAATCCAAATCCAATCCAAATCCAATCCAAATTCAATCCATATCCAATCCAAATCCAATCCAAATCCAATCCAAATCCAATCCAAATCCAATCAAAATCCAATACAAAACCAACACAAAACCAATCCAAATTTAATCCTTATTCAATCCAAATTCACTTCAAAGCCAATCCAGATCCAATCCAAATCCAATCCAAAACCAATCCGAAACCAATCCAAAACCAATCCAAATCCAATCCACATTCAATCCAAATCCAATGCAAACCTAATCTAAATCCAATCCAAATCCAATCCAAATCCAATCCAAATCCAATACAAATCCAATCCAAAACCAATCCAAATCAAATCCCAGTCCAATCTAAATCCAATCCAAATCCAATCCAAATTCAATCCAAATCCAATATAAATCCAATCGAAATCCAATCCAAATCCAATCCAAATCCAATCCAAATCCAATCCAAATCCAATCCAAATGCAGTCCAAATCCAGTCCAAATCCAATCCAAATCCAATCCAAATCCAATCCAAATCCAATTCAATTCCAATCCAAATCCAATTCAAATCCAATTCAAATCCAATTCAAATCCAATCCAAATCCAATCCAAATCCAATCCAAATCCAAATCCAATCCAAATCCAATCCAATTCGAATCCAAATCCAATCCAAATCCAATCCAAAACCAATCCAAATCCAATCCAAATCCAATCCAAATCCAATCCAAATCCAATCCAAATCCAATCCAAATCCAATCCAAATCCAATCCAAATCCAATCCAAATCCAATCCAAATCCAATCCAAATCCAATCCAAATCCAATACAAATCCAATCCAAATCCAATCCAAATCCAATCCAGATCCAATCCAAATCCAAACCAAATCCAATCCAAATCCAATCCAAATTCAATCCAAATCCAATCCAAATCCAATCCAAATCCAATCCAAATCCAATCCAAATCCAATCCAGATCCAATCCAAATCCAAACCAAATCCAATCCAAATCCAATCGAAATCCAATCCCAATCCAATCCAAATCCAATCCAAATCCAATCCAATTCCAATCCAAATCCAATCCAAATCCAATTCAAAACCAATCCAATCCAATCCAAATACAAATCCAATCCAAATCCAATCCAAATCCAATCCAAATCCAATCCAAATCCAATCCAAATCCAATCCAAATCCAATCCAAATCCAATCCAAATCCAATCCAAATCCAATCCGAATACAATCCTAATCCAATCCTAATCCAATCCAAATCCAATCCAATCTAAATCCAATCCAAACCCATTCCAAATCCAATCCAAATCCAATCCAGATCCAATCCAAATCCAAACCAAATCCAATCCAAATCCAATCCAAATCCAATCCAAATCCAATCCAAATCCAATCCAAATCCAATCCAAATCCAATCCAAATCCAATCCAAATCCAATTCAAATCCAATCCATATCCAATCCAAATCCAATCCAAATCCAATCCAAATGCAATCCAAATCCAATCGAAAACCAATCCAAATCCAATCCAAATCCAATCGAAATCCAATCCCAATCCAATCCAAATCCAATCCGAATCCAATCCAAATCCAATCCAAATCCAATCCAAATCCAATCCATATCCAATCCAAATCCAATCCAAATCCAATCCAAATCCAATCCAAATCCAATCCAAATCCAGTCCAAATCCAATCCAAATCCAATTCAAATCCAATCCAAATTCAGTCTAAATCCAATCCACATTCAATCCAAATTCATTCCAAATTCAATCGGAAACCAATACAAAACCAATTATAATCCAATCAAAATCAAATCCAAATCCATTTCACATTCAATCCAAAACTAAACCAAATCCAATCCAAATCCAATCCAAAACCAATTCAAATCCAATCCGAATTCAACCCAAATTCATTCCAAACACAAATCCAATCCAAATCCAATTCAAATCCAATCCAAATCCAATCCAATCCAAATCCAATCCAAATCCAAATCCAAATCCAATCCAAATCCAATCCAAATCAAATCCAAATCCAATCCAAATTTAATCCATATCCAATCCAAATCCAATCTAAATCCAATCCAAAGACAATCCAAATCCAATCCAATCCAAAACTTATCCAAATCCAATCCAAAACCAATTCAAATCCAATTTAAATTTAATCCAAATTCATTCCAAACACAAATCCAATCCAAATCCAATCCAATCCAAATCCAATCCAAATCCAAATCCAATCCAAATCCAATCCAAATCAAATCCAAATCCAAATCCAATCCAAATCCAATCCACATTCAATGCAAACCTAATCTAAATCCAATCCAAATCCAATCCAAATCCAATCCAAAACCAATCCAAATCCAATCCAAATCCAATCCAAATCCAATCCAAATCCAATCCAAATCCAATCCAAAACCAATCCAAATCAAATCCCAGTCCAATCTAAATCCAATCCAAATCCAATCCAAATTCAATCCAAATTCAATCCAAATCCAATCTAAATCCAATCCAAATCCAATCCAAATCCAATCCAAATCCAATCCAAATCCAATCCAAATCCAATCCAAATCCAATCCAAATCCAATCCAAATCCAATCCAAATCCAATCCAAATCCAATCCAAATCCATTCCAAATCCAATACAAATCCAATCCAAATCCAATCCAAATCCAATCCAAATGCAATCCAAATCCAATCCAAAACCAATCCAAAACCAATCCAAATCCAATCCAAATCCTATCCAAATCTAATCCAAATTCAATCCAAACCAATCCAAATCCGACCCAAATCCAATTCAAATCCAATCCAAATCCAATCCAAATCCAATCCAAATCCAATCCAAATCCAATCCAAATCCAATCCAAATCCAATCCAAATCCAATCCAAATACAATCCAAATACAATCCAAATCCAATCCAAATCCAATCCAAATCCAATCCAAATCCAATCCGAATCCAATCCAAATCCAATCCTAATCCAATCCAAATCCAATCCAAATCCAATCTAAATCCAATCCAAATCCATTCCATATCCAATCCAAATCCAATCCAAATCCAATCCAAATCCAATCCAAATCCAATCCAAATTCAATCCAAATCCAAACCAAATCCAATCCAAATCCAATCCCAATCCAATCCAAATCCAATCCAAATCCAATCCAAATCCAATCCAAATCCAATCCAAATCCAAATCCAATCCAAATCCAATCCAAATCCAATCCAAATCCAATCCAAATCCAATCCAAATCCAATCCAAATCCAATCCAAATCCAATCCAAATTCAATCCAAATCCAATCCAAATCCAAATCCAATCCAAATCCAATCCAAATCCAATCCAAATACAATCCAAATCCAATCCAAATCCAATCCAAATCCAATCCAAATCCAATCCAAATCCAATCCGAATCCAATCCAAATCCAATCCTAATCCAATCCAAATCCAATCTAAATCCAATCCAAATCCATTCCATATCCAATCCAAATCCAATCCAAATCCAATCCAAATCCAATCCAAATCCAATCCAAATTCAATCCAAATCCAAACCAAATCCAATCCAAATCCAATCCCAATCCAATCCAAATCCAATCCAAATCCATTCCAAATCCAATCCAAATCCAATCCAAATCCAATCCAAATCCAATCCAAATCCAATCCATATCCATTCCAAACCCAATCCAAATCCAATCCAAATCCAATCCAAATCCAATCCAAATCCAATTCAAATCCAATCCAAATCCAATCCAAATCCAATCCAAATGCAAACCAAATCCAATCCAAATCCAACCCAAATCCAATCCAAATCCAATCCAAATCCTATCTTAATCTAATTCGAATCCAATCCAAATCCAATCCAAATCCAATCCAAATATAATCCAAATCTAAACCAAATCCAATTCAAATCCACTCCAAATCCTCTCCAAATTCAATCTAAAACCATTTCGAATCCAATCCAAAGCCAAAATTATTTAAATATATATATTTTCATTCATTTTTATGAATATATTTTCATTCAATTTTTATTTAAATATCTTTCAAATTTAATCCTAATTTAGTCCAACCATGTGACCTTTATTTCTTTTCTGTAAAAAACATATACATATTATGAAATACATTTTTTAACCTGCAATTTTTTCTCCTGTGACCATCACTATTACAGCATTTTTCTAAAACACAGTGGAGTCTAAATGATCAGATTGTTGCATTTAATAGCACTGCGGGGGAACCAATAATGCATTCACCGCAAGATGCAGAGTACCACTTGGTTCAAAAGCGGTTGCCAAACAATGTACAGCTTGACATAGTGGAAAACTGGTGGTGAAACTTATAAAACAAATGCACATTAAACTTACCGTCCGATTTTTTTCGGACAAAACGTACTTCAGGGGCTGTTTCTCGAATGCTTCGTTATTTTTATATTGGCTTTTCTTCTAGAAGAACAGGAAGCTTGCGGGTGCTGCATGTTTTTGCACTCGAAAGATATTTTATCCGCTTTTTTTTTTCTTCCTCAACCGCGGAAGTTTTTTTTATTCCTCAACCGCGGAAGCGGTGCAACAGTGCAGCAGCTCCATGTTAGGTGGTTCAGTGCTCATTGGGGTGCAAAATACATTTTTTCCTCCTGTCAGTTTTTCAACCGGATCGCAAATGCCACAAACCGTGCTCTAGAGTTATTCGTAGATCCGTTTAGTCATTTTGTTCCCGGATGTTTTAGATTTATCTCCTATCGCTGCTAGATTGGAAAAGATAAAATTGATGGGAAACTTTTTTGGTGTGGTTTCTTATGCACTTACGTATCGTGTTCTAAGCAAGTTTTTTTTTCTGTGAATGGAAACTGCGCATTAGTACTTGCCTACGGTACGTGATTGTTGGCCAGAGGAATGACCTTTTTTTGAAATATTTTATATTTAACTCTCATCTATCAACAGGTTTCCTTCTATTTGTCACAATTAAAGTTAGTTTTTCGAATGATGGCTTCGCCGCCCACAGCGCCACAAAGTCGGAAGTTCAAGTGGATTTTCCCATGTGTACAAACGTGTCAATTTCTGCAGCGAAGTGAGTCATATCCCAACATGCAGCAGTTATTCCAAATGTACAATTATTAAGTACTCTGCCGTGTCGCGTTCTCTTTTGGTCCAGTGCCAAATTATAAAAAAGAGAAAAATATTTTGGTCTTCCACTGCCGAGTCGAGAGCGAGAGGTTCGCTAGCGTGGCTCGATAATCGTACGAGCCTTGTTTTTCTCGAAAATTAAAATACTATAAACTGCAGCTTTGCTTTAGAATAGTTTTCCTCATTCCTTTCCATCCGCACTCGGTGCCTGATGACGCTACTGGTAACGAGACAATCGTGATAGCGCGAACGAACTTGGCATCACATCCGGGCCCCTATCGTGGGATAATCAGTACCCTTTTCAGCTGCCACCCTCCAGGTTAGCAGCATCAACATATGCTTTTTGTCGGCACAAAATCGTCTACTTCACAATTTTCATGGTTGTCCTTTCGTATTAGGCTTGCTGTCAGTTTCTCTAGCTCGGTACAAGCACTTGCGAATGGGAAAAAGCGAGCTAAGAGAGATGCCTCGACAGAAGCACACAATCCGTCTTCAAGAGGGAGGCACAGCCAGACCTGGGAACATACACAGGTAATGGCCGTGACTAACCAATATATGGGAGAGGTATTTTCCTAGCTCTGGTTCACGAAGCACTATTTTTAGGTCGAAAACCAACATTGCCCTCGTAGGAGCTGAACCGATTACATTAAGAGATTTGACATCAGTCCAACCCGAGAGAAATGAAGTAAAAACTAATTGAAACCATGCGATCCATACTCAACCTAACTGATCGCGAAAACTTTTTCATTGAAAAATAACTGATAGAAACTTATCCGAGCTTTCGAAAAAAAGCTTTGCTTTAATAGATGAAAAACCTCTCCCGGCAGATTTTTTCTATGTTTTTATTTGTTTGCATCTCTAATAGTTTCATGCTGGTCATTTGCCGTGCACGGAAACCTTCGGGGGACTCGACCATCCTTTTGCGTCTCCCATGTTTACACGGACTATGAGTATGACGAGCCTTCCAGTGGATGTATATGAGACAGATAATTTTTCAGCCTAATGTCCTCTCTAGTTTAATTCTCGTCTCAAGGTTTGCAAAAAACCAAAACAAGATTCTATATGAGAGAGCCCAACAGGAGGCTATAAATAGTAAAAATAAACTGAGCTTCAAGGTCCGGTTTCCGTACCTGACGATGGATACCATGCTCCATAATCAGGCATTGTTTCCTCATGTTTTCATTTTTAATACATGTTTGTGTTTTCCATAATTCCAGTTTTGTGTTTTCAGCACCGGTTGTCCTCATATATTTTTTCCAATACATGTCGTCTGCTGTGGAGGTTAGCATGAGCAAGGAAACAATCTCTTCTGGCTTACACAGCAGTTATTAAATTTCATCGCTTTGCTCTAGGCCATGTTCCATAGCGAACAAAAGAGACAGATTTCATCGGTAGATTACAATACAATTTGTTGAAAATAACTTGGCGGATTTTTTGTTTGGGGGAATATTGTTGTGTTAGTAGAGGATGAAAATTTTCATTTATCGGTTTGATTACCAGTTTTCCCTTATCTTGTTTTTATTATTGTTTAGAATATCAATTGCATCGAACTTTCGACAGCGACAGATATGTCTGCGATCGTCTCGGCATAATAAATTGTTGCGTTCAAGTTATAGTACTGTTGGCATTGTTTGTCCGGTCCCGTTATCTCTAGCACATCAACTGATATCGGAATGCTGTAAGCATCCGATGGACAAACACTATGCATCAAACAACTGCTGCGAATTTACCAGGAAGTTTACGATTAATACGGTATTTCATCCACGGAAGCAATGGTTGACCCACAGACGTCCAGGACTTTTCTACAATTGCGCGTAAGTCACGTTTGTTTTCAAAGTAGTAACTTAAGGTTAGTTATTATTCTTAAAACTTCTTCGAAAGAACAGAAGAATGTGACTGAAATACTGGTATAATGCTAGAATTCCGCATGAAATTCCAACCAAAATGAAGGAATTTCATCAAAATCTCTTGTTATCCCTTTTCAATGTAATTCTAGGAACTGAAACTAACTGGGATGAAAGAGTCAGTAGCAGTGAAATTTTCGAAAATAATCACAATGTATTCGGTCCAACCGTAACCCACATACATCTAAAAAAAAACCTGGAAGTGGAGTCCTCCAAGTCATTAATACAAAATTTAATTCGGAAAAAAATTAAAACAACCAAGCACAGGGAACTCAAACATGTGTGCGCTAAAGCACTTTTTGCGGGAGGAACACAAGTTCTTTCTTCTTTGTGCTTTCCACCGGAATATGCTCACAAATCATTTTTTCAAATCGTCGAATCTAATATAAAATCAACGATGCTCCTCTTGGAAGAGTTGACGTAGTAAATGATTTGGGAGTGGAACTGGATTCCAAGCTTACATTCGAGAACCACTACTCTAGCATCATTTCGAAAGACATCTTCCTTGGTCTAACACAGTAAACCTACCACCATATGAAGACAGATGCAACCTATTGAATATCGACACTTTAAACAAACGGAGGAATGCTTCAAGAGCTGTTTTCGTCGCTAAACTGCTAATGGGTGAAATTGATGCTCCTGAGCTCCTGTCGATGTTGAATTTAAACGTCGGTTCCAGGCCTCTCAGATCTCGAGACTTCCTTCGACCTGCGTTTCATCGAACCGACTATGGAAATCATGAACCAGTTCAAGCGATGTGTTGTATTTTCAATAGTGTATATCATTTGTTTGACTTTTCTTGAACACTAGAGAATTTTAAGAACCGAATCCTCCGAAGTGTTATGTTAGATTAACCGTAGAAAATGTGTTATACTTTTTATAATTCTTGACTGATTTTTGTATGTGATCTGCAATTGTAAACTCTGTACACCTCATTTAAAAATGGGTTTTTATGCCGATTTGAGAATGGTTATGATGTTATCAGCTCAAGTCAGCTTTTCCCCTTGAAACTTCACACTTCATTGAAACTTTGTCAGTTGATGTTGAATAAATCAGTAAACTAATTAACTAATATATCAAGGATAAAACCAGAAGCAAAGCTACACATAAACGGCGACTTAAAACAAAGAAATGCTGACTTTATCCCAAACATTGATAACCAGTCTTTATTGAGCAGATATTATGTGCAGTAGGGAAAGCGAAAAATAAGCGAACTAGAAATATGATACAGATTTAGAAAAATATACCGCATCCCGATGGGTATAATTGGTCAAAAGACCATGCCAGAGACAGGGGATTGCGGTTTCAAGTCCCGTCGGGATGCGGTATATTTTTCCAAAACTGTATCATATTTCTAGTTCGCTTATTTTTCGCTTTCCCTACTGCACATACTGTCTGCTTAATGAAATTGTGTATCAACGGGTAGAAGCCGTTGCTAAAAATAGAAATTTAGTGGACTGTTTGTTTTTCTTTTTCGCTTTGAAGTGAAGATGATTTGGTTGAATTTTTCGTCAAACTTTATTCCGTAACCGTGAACGATGCGCGCGATCTATTTCATCTGAGTATAACAGCATGTTACTAGGACGAAAATCTAGTATATCTGAAAGAGTGCTGCGATCATTGGAAGTGAAAATTGAGAATGATTGGCTGTAATTTTCGAAGAATTTTGCTGGGGAAAATGACTTTTATCAGCACTGGTGCAAAATACTTCGATTTAGAATTTTATTTAAATTAAGCGGGATGTTTAGTAACTCTGACATCACATCAGCGATATATATTTTTTTGTTTGTCTTTGATCTGTATGAGCTTTCACGCTTTGCTTTTTTCACATAGAAACTTATTCGTATTATTTGCGAACATCAACCTTGGGGTGGCATTGTGCAGCTCGATTCGAACGATTTTCGCTATTTTCGAGCACGCCAAGTACTGTTAGATTTACTTTAAGCTCAAAAGGAGCTGTCATTGTCACTTGTCCTTTGGCTCATCTAGCCCGCAAAGTCGAGAAAAATACGAAAAACGAAACATAACGCCCACCAACGATCTTTTAGTTTTGTTCGAGTTACTCGAAACGAAATGCGCAATGTCACCCCAGGTCAAGAGTCCGAAGCGTTAGTTATGGTAAAAACAACTGAAGTTACAGTTTTGGAAATAATCCGAATAAATGAAGAGCGGATGTTTTTGGGAAAGAGTGGGACAGAATACCATTCTCATCGCCTTATCAGTGATCGTTTTTGGAAGCTGTTGATAATTTCAATATTGCAGAGAAAAATCATAGCCATTTTTTTTTTTTTTTCATGTGCTGTAGTAAGTTGTGCCTGATGCTGGTAGCAAAATTTGTTAAAAAATGTACAAACTTAAACAAAGTTATGCTCTATGAAAAATAGCTTGCAAATTACCTAAACGTTAGACTGTATCGTGAACTGGGGAAAGTATATTTAGTTCTTTTATTAAAAGTAAAATACGCGTATTTATTTGCTACAGTTTGTAATAATTTTGTCGAAAATTACCTACAGTTTCAATAGGAGACTTCGAAATAGGAGTAATTCAAAAAACATTTTCACAATTATCAATTTTTTTCTAACATGTCCAAAACTCGTGCTATGGTCAAAACCGGTGCATCTACCCTACTATATCTTTTCGACAAAATTTAATTTCCTGACCTACACTGAATCAACCATGCAAAGAAACAACAAAATTCATATCCACTGAGGTCGCTTTTTACGCGGTTGGTTGTACTGCATTTAAATGATTAGATTAGATATATTTATACTAAACTTATTTGATACCGCGTACAAACCATCTTCCGAATCGAGTAAAAATAATCCGCGTTATTGTAAAAATATTCCGTTCAAAAAAACGCATAAATACAACCCTCGTAAAAAGCGACCCCAGTGTCTTTACCTTTTATTTACAAACTGTACGAAAGACTTTTGGAAACAAACACAGCAATAAAATACTCAACTTTCGTCCATAAAAATGATTTTCCGTGCGACTGTCAAAACGAAGCAGTACCGGAATTCAATGGACCCAGTTATGAACAAGTTTGAAAAAGAGTTGCTACAATGCACTTGCAGTTAGCTCTAAACTATATTTTAGAATGGTGCAGACAAGAGGGGCTGATCATTAACCCCTCTAAAACAACCATTGTTCCCTTCACCCGGAAAAGCAGGTACAACTTGGAGAGCCTGAAGCTGGGCGAGACTACACTGCAGCTTTCCACTGAGACTAAACATCTTGGAGTAGTTTTAGATCAGAAACTCAGCTGGTATACACATATTGAATATGTCATCGGTAAAGCTACGAGTGCCCTCTGGGCATGTAGCAAAGCTATTGGCAGAACATGGGGTCTAAGGCCAAGTATGATCTATTGGTTGTACCAGGCAATAATAAGACCAAGAATAACGTATGCCTCGCTAGTGTGGTGGCCTAAAACAAAAGAAAGGTCAACGCAGAACAAGCTTGGCACGTTGCAAAGGCTAATTTGTAATGCAATTACAGGAGTAATGAAAAGTGCTCCGTCGAAAGCCTTAGATGCAATTCTGCATCTATTACCACTCCACCAGGTAGGGTAACGGGGGTATTTTGGCCCACATGCATATTTTGGCCCACCCGGTAACACTTTACGCATTTTATCTGATAAATTCAATGAATATTAGAAATCTATGCATGCAACATTGAATAACACACCTAAGAATCATACTACACTTCAATTTTCGGCGAAAGACTGGCTCTAGGTAGTGTTATTTTGGAATTAGTTCATACATATTCAAAGTCATGGCTGAGTCAACCCAAAGTCAAGAGGAAGTGGTAACATACAAGTCAACGTCCGGAAGCTATTGTAACAAATATGTATGTTTTTGAAACAATTCGTTGTTGTAGTAACATCAATGAAATGTCATAGAAACAGTTTCTATACTCTAACATGTTGGAAATAGTTGAAAAAGTGATTTAACGCATGGCCGAAATATGTTTGCCTCTTTCTGAAGCAAACATATTTTGGCCATGCCAAGTTTGACATCTCTTTGATTACCGTTCGGCCGTTGCACGTGAACAAAGAAGCAGCTTGTGACAATTTACAGGTAATTACTTCTTAATTTATCACATTTAACTGTATGAAATTAGATGAGAATGCCTGTCAAACTGCTAAAAGCCAAATCATTCCATTTTTAGATGCCTAAAATTTACAAAAATTCACAGCAGAAGGATGTTCGCCTCAAACCCACTATTTTTGCTCTAAAAATACCGATGATGATCTTAAATATAATTAGTCCGAACTGTTTCCATACACGTCTGTAGAAATAAAGGTGGGCCAAAGTAAAAATTTGGTGGACCAAAATATGTTTTTAGTACTTCGTAGAAATTTTGATATTTCTAGGATATTTTTCAATATATTGCATTGTTGAACGGTGTATATTAAAATAGACACTTAGCTTTTAACAATGGTAAAATAGAATAGGTATTTATGTTGAAAAATTGTGTTTGTTTTTAATGAACTGTGCGAACACTTCCCAAAGCTGGCCAAAATACCCCCGTTACCCTAGTACAACTAGAGGCGGAAAAAAGTGCATTGAGACTAACACGCCTTAAAAAAGTACCTGATGGAGATCAGACAGGCCAGCTGGCAATCCTCAAACATTTTCAGCTGAGCAAACATATACCAGGTATCGAAGATTGGATGAATACAGAAGCAAACTTCGAAATACCTTTCAAAATCATAGAGACCGAACGGGAAGTTTGGGAACAAGGTGTCCCGAACATCCGACAAGGCTCTGTCGTCTTTTACACAGAGGGCTCAAAAATGAATGATTCAACCGGAGCAGGTGTAAATGGTCCTGGGATAAGTATCTCGATACCAATGGGCCGTAGGCCTACAGTGTTCCAGGCCGAAATATTTGCAATTTATGAATCTGCACAAGTCTGTTTGGCTAGGAAATACAGGCATGCTAACATATGCATTTTTTCTGATAGCCAAGCAGCACTTAAAGCACTAAAAGCCTTCACATGTACCTCTAAGCTAGTATGGGAGTGCATCCTTTCACTGAAACAACTGGCAGAAAGGAACCAAGTATGTTTATACTGGGTTCCTGGTCACTGCGGAGTGGAAGGCAATGAAAAAGCCGATACGTTAGCTAGACAGGGGTCATGTACCGATTTCATTGGCCCAGAACCGTTCTGTGGGGTGTCATCAAGCGCCTTGAAAGCAGAATTTAAAACCTGGGAACATAGGACAATACAAGAGAACTGGATTTGCTCAGTAGCGCTACGCCAGTCTAAACGCTTTATAAAACCAAGCGTCAACAAAAGCCAGCAATTGCTTAGTTTAAGTAAAAAGGGACTAAGGACAATTACCGGACTGTTTACAGGACACTGTCCAAGTAAGCTTCACCTGAAACAAATTGGTCAGTCAGATGACGAAATTTGTCGTCTCTGCGGGTTCGAATGTGAAACCGCAGAACATTTGCTCTGCCACTGCAGTGCACTAATACAGCGCAGAATAAGAGCCTTTGGAAAAGGAACTTTGGAGCCTTTTGAGGTCTGGTCTACGAATCCTAATGAGGTAAAACATTTCATACGAAATACAGTGCCTAATTGGGAGAAAGGGTGCGATAGGACAACGACGATCACTTCCATCAATAGTGATATGTCTGCCACGAGTACCTAGACTAAAGAAGAGGTATACCACAAAAGATCAAAATAATGGTCGCAGTGGTCCAAATCTTACAAAAAAAAATGCACTTGCAGAATATAAATAATATACTAAAGGAAATGTCGACATTGAGGCAGCAAAATTTCATAAAATCATGCAGAATATGATTTCAGACACTGTACCGGTGGAAATAATAAGAAGAACACAGCAGAGTAAAATACCAGTGTTTACAAGTAGTAATTTTCCATCAAGAATGCTTTTTAATGGAAATATAGGCGAAAATTCATCCGAAATTTGTAATATTTTTGCGAGTTTTTTTCAGGAAGTTCATACTACATTCTCCGAAGAAGGTGAGCTCGTAGCCTCAAGGTTACAGAGTGCCATTTGACAAGCAAATGATCTTAGTAGAATCAGGCCGTTCGATCGGCGAAGAACTTTCACGTTTATTTTCAGACTCTCTCCCCCTACCAGAATCTTCCTTCAGGCTAAATTGCAGAAAAAAAGTGACACATACTTAAATGAATACCCCTACAAGCAGTTATAATTGCCGATACTTGGCAAGTCAAGGAAGGAGGCTCGGTAGAGAATAGTAAGTAGAGTCTATATATAAGCGTGTAGAGGGAAGGTTAAAAGCAACAACGATTGATACACTTACCTCTTTCCAGGGCTGTCATTCGCACACTCATTGCGCTCAGTGTGTAAATTTTACGTCAAGGCACAACGAGAACAGTACCTACACATTTTGACAACCAACAGACACAAAGAAAAAGAGCGAAAACGAAATGACTATGAAAGATATCACCAAGTGAGAAATATTTCAAGAGAGGGAGAACGAACAACACTTTGTGCTGCTTTTTGTGACACATTGCGTGATAACAAATAGCTTCAGTTTGAGCAGTTTGCGTTGCGTTGCGGGTAGAAAAAATAGCAGAGAAAAGGAACCAAGAAAGGACCATATACATTTTTGAAAATTCATTTACACACGTTTCTCAATGGCGTGGACGTATTTCTTAGGTCATATTACGCACGTCCAGACATGTTTCTGCCCCGGTATTCATATAAAATCGCTTCATGCATTCACTACTGTGACCGTTCATTAGAGTGGTAATGACTTGTATGGAAAAAAATTATCCATCGTCGCATTTAGAAGTTCGGTCAGTCGAAAAGTGAAACTTTAACCGATCGATTGTTTCATTTTTTGTTTTTGGATAACACCAGATCTCGATGTTTCATGCATTTTTAAGACATTTGCTATCAGAATTTTTTGATATTCAGAAATTTATGAATTACCTGTGCATTTTTTTCGTTGGTCACAAAATAATGCTTTCGTGCTCCCAAAGTCAGATTAAGCTGAAGTTTAGTATGGGAACTTTTTTCGAAGACAAAGCTAATGAGCCCTACTTCTAAACGAAATTCGAAAAGTCTATTTCCATTACCACCCTACTGTTAATGTACGAGAAATATTGCGGCTATCTCCGGGAAGAAACCATTTTTAGTTTTGAAACAAAACGCATTGAGCAGCACTGAAAATCAGCTCCTAAATTATTTCAGTAGGAGTCAAATGAAGTGTAAAAACCAAAAAAAAAATAATACTATAATTATTCGTTTGTCAAATCCGATAATCATTCCCTTAGGCAACACACAAAGTTAGACACAATGTGTGGTGTCGCACATTTTAGCAAATACACAAAGAGTACTCAGTCGCATTTTTTCGGTGCGAAAGAAATAAAAAAGAGCGAATGGGGAGAAGAGAACACAATCGAAATATCGGGAGTAGTACGCACGGTTTGATGGCAAATGTGTTGTGTACAAATTTGTGTGGTTCTGTCTGCACTGAGGTGAATTCCAGCCCTGCCTCTTTCATTCTCTAACCGACCGTAGAAACGTAGCCGGCACCGTTATCGATCTATACAAATCTGAAGCTACTGAATTTGTTTGTTGTACACGGATGATAGTAAATTAGTGTTAGCTACTTTCATTAGCGTGATCTATCACAGAGGAGCAACTATGAAATGTTCGTTCAAGCTCAAGTTTATAATACGTTCTCCGAAAAAAAAACGAGACCGTTTTCTCACAGTTATCTCTAAGGTTTTTAATTATGTATCAGTCAATCAACTTTCTGAACACGATGTCTTAAAAGCACTAAAAAGCTGAGACGCATCGAAAGAAACTGGATCTGACAGAATTGCTGCCATGTTCTTAAAGAACCTTTCTTAAGAAGTTACTTTATGAACCACTCGTAAATGGCAAAATTTATCAGCAGGTAAAAAACAGGATGGCTTCTTTAACCGTTATGAACTGCTTCTTACTTTTTCGATTCTCAACCGATTTTCGATCTAGACCCGCCAAAAGATTATAAAATTTGTCTGCTTTTACTATACGGGACCTAAAGAACCATTGCACAATGGTCCAATAAGGCAAAAAGTGGAACTTAATTCCTCAGCGCCTTTCACCTTCATCCTAGCTCAATAGTGTCTTCTTGTTTGTATGAATGACCCGCGTAATCGCAAATTGTCAAAAAATATGAATAGTTTACTATACTACAAACAAAAATAACTTTTTTGTGTTAAGAGATAGAAGAATAGTTTATTCGGCAAGGTTGTAGAAAATTCAAAAATATGAAACTTTGTTGAACTAATAAAAATACTATCTTTTTTCGGTACAAAGCTATAAAGTATATTACATGGAACCTATTTAAAAATTAGTTTTTTGTACTTAACTTTTGTTAATTGCATTTTACACGAAAGTGTAGTTCGGATGAATTGTTCTTAGGGCACATGAAACACACATTTTTGCCAAATATCATATATCTGCAGGACTTTTTCTTACAAAGTTATATCATATTTCAGTTTGTTTTTCCGATAACTTCAAGAACGTATAGGTTAAAAAGGAGCAAGTTGAATCATGATGTCAATACTTTTCCTTGAAGTTAAGCAGAAGTACTATAAACTCCTTTAGGTTCCATTTGTCCCAATCCACCCATATTAGAGTACGGCGAGCATATATTACAGTAGGTTTGCATATATTAGAAAATGTAACTTTTTTGTGTTAAGAGATAGAGGAATGCTTTGTTCGAAAAAGTTTTAGAATGTGCAAAACTTTAAATCTTTGCTGAACAAACATTCATTGGGAACAGAATTACAGAGTATTTTATGTAAAAGTTACTCAAAAGTTAGTTTTTTGTACTTAACTTTTGTTAGTTACATTTTACAAGAACATGTTGTTCTAGAGAAGCATTTGGACATACAAAACACACGTTTTTGTTGAAGACCAAACATCTTCAGGACTTTTCCTTACAAAGCTATAGCACATTTTAGCATATTTAATCATTAATAAAAATGAAAAATAACAGTGGCCCAAGATTACTGCCCTGCGGAACTCCTGAACAATTTGAAAATATGGCAGAATTACAGTTTCCAATACGTACAAACAATTCTCTATGCACAAGATATGATTCCATCAATTCATCATCCTGTTTTCTGAAAAACAGCGGAGAGTGACCAAATATTTCCGAAATCGTAATGATGCACTGGAACCACAAATCGACCTCAGGCAACATTTTGAATTGTAAGATGACAACTGCCGGTTTCTGGAAAACAGCCGAAAATGACTGAAAACAGTCTTACCTCGATATAAGCCAACTTTATTTTTATTTTCGTTACGTTATATCGAGTTACGTGATGTCGAAGCAAAAAATATGTTTTTTAAATTTATGCAAGAATGATTATGGTTACTCAAAGATGCGCGAAAACCTATTTCCCATCACCTATCAGTATTTTTAAACCATTCTAATGTCCATTTAGGATAATTTTCAACAAGCAAAAAAAAAAATTTTTTAATTGATACAAGGCTGTTGATGGTTGATGGTATTTTCAAACCTTTCTTATGCCCATTAAAAAATATTTCAACAAGCAAAACAAATTTTTTTTTTCAATTGATGCAAGACTGTGAATTGTTACTGAAGGATGCGTGAAAACCTATTTCCCATCATCTACTAATATTTTTAAACCTTTCTAATGCCCATTTAGGACAATTTTTCATTGGTTTCAAAACTTACATTTTTTTGAAGCAATTTACACCTCAAAAACAGTTGCTGTATCATTTATTTTCAATTTCAATACATCTTCGAAAGTTACTTTATATAGAGGTAAAATTTACGTTATATCGAGTTTCGTTATATCGAGGTTGCCTTATATCGAGGTATGACTGTAATACTCATTATGGATATTTCTGTAATCAATCAATAGAAACCAAACATTGACCCTGGACCAGGGTTGCAAGTTTTCACTGTCAGTGATAGATTCCAAGTTGAAACTGAAAACTACGATTATCAGTATCAACACGAACGAGCTGAAAGTGATAATTGCTTTCAGCTCCAATCAGTTGACACTGATAATGCTGACTGGCAGCATTACTGTGATTTCGCATACGCTATGTTGCTCTAGCGATGTTTATGCGGTGAAGGATGAAGACGCTTACCTACTTCATCGACTTCATGCAATGGATTGGCTAAGATCAAATTATTTCGATGTGTATTGGGATATATATATCATTTATTTCACAGACATGAATATTGACTGATAATTGACTCGGGTAACAATCAATATCAGCTTAAAGAGAGTAAGAGTTAGGGTGGTTTACCGGTAAAACAAAAACCGGTAAAACCGGTGAAACCGATAATTATTTCAATACCGGAATACCGGTATTGGAGAGGCGAAAAAACCGGTATTTTCGGTATTTTTTCCAAATTGAAAAAAATTGTCACAATATTCAAAAAAATCAATGTAAGGGTAATGAAAGCCAATAAATACACAATTACATTTAGATAGAAGCAAAATTTAATGTTAATTTACGCCCGTTTGTTCTGCTTGGATTCAGACGATGTGTTTGTGTGTATCGATAATATGGCAAAAATTTTCATATCAACGAACTAAAACATATATTTTCCAAGTAGAACAGCTAATCTTTACACACTCATACTTACAGAGGCAACTCGTGGGTTTGAACCTACTAGTTCAACTACAAATTCTGAAAATCATAGTTTGAGTCAGTAATAACAATCATGTCCGCGAAAAAACGCAAGTCATTATTCGTTTTGTGCTATTTAAAAGTAAAACAAAAAAAATATATTAAAATAAATTTATATTAGTAATTTATTTTTTGTTTGGCATCTCTATGTGCATTGCACAGGTTGCACCTAGTTATGGACAAGTTGCTCATGATACAAAGTGTTAACAGGATGAAATAATGAATCAATAAAGAATTTCATCCTAAAAATTACTGCTCCTTGAAAAAGTGAAATAGCTGTAGCATGGTCAAATTTACGTTTCCCATACCGCAGCGGATTTATTAGCAATAATTCCAGCTGAGAAAAATGCTTTCTAAGATTCAACTGAATTTGACAAACTTTTAAAGAGCATCGGATTCGTAAAATGTGAATTCGTGTCTGATCATCATTTCATTTTCTTTTTCATTCATTTACTCTTCTCAACAGTTTCAAATATTTTTTCTCTAAGAATTTTAAAGTTATTCACCAACTTAAAACTAAGTTTTGCGATGTGAAAGAAAATTGTAATAAAAATCTACTGTTTTTTTGTTAATGGGGGAACTGCTCCATTATTCATCTCATTAAGCCGATAATCATGAAGAATGCACGGATTCAACACGCAATTTTCACGAAATCATTGAACAAATAAACTAAATATGCTTACGTGCCCTTATGAAATCGTTTAACATTGTTTATTTAATAAAATTAGCTAGATTTATCCTGAATTTTGTAATACAAACCATTTTTCACAACGCTTCCATATCCATCTCAAAACTTGAATCACTGTTCAATCATTCATCTCACGACGCCCCCATATTCATCACACTGTTAATCATGAATGAATCACATTATCATGAATGAACGTAGCCGGAGCCCGTCGTAGTAGGTTACCTAGATATCCACTGTAGTTGTTTACGTGCAAAATTGGTAACCTAGGTAACCACTGCAGTGCTGTTGATTTATGTCAATTATGTCGGAATATCTTAACATTTTCAGTATAATATTTTCGCATTAACAGAAACTTTTGATTTTCTTCAACGCAGTGAAAACAGATGAAAATACATACAGATGAAATTTAAGGAATTGTAGGAATTCATCTCATATATTTCTGCTAATTCAAGCTTGTTTCAGGAAATTTGAGGTGAACATTTCAAAGATTAAAGTATTCTTAGTGTAGTGAGTGATTTTGTTTAGTGATTAAAATAAAAAGTGGTCCGCTAGTGATGAAAAAAACTTTGGTTGGCTGCTGAACGAGTCCCGTTGTAGCCGTATTGAACGTTGCGCGGATTTTGTTTTCTGAGGTAGGTGATTGAATTATATGAGTTTTCGAGTGAAGATGTCCGACTACAATTTTTTTTGACGATTATACTTTACGAGGAATCTAAAGTGAACTAAGAAGAATCCATTCCATGGATTAGCAGATTGGTGTAAGAAGAAAATATGCGTCCTGTTTTCAATTGTGTTTTCATGTTGTATGAGATGAACATATGGGCTGAGATGAATAATGGAGCAGCTCCCCTATGAGTTCCCAAATTGAATTATTCGTAATCATGGATTCATGGATTCATTCATTGAAGTTTTCCAAACACTGGTAAATTCATCCGGTGTTGTATTTGGATCGTATACCACAAAAGATCAAATCAATGGTCGTAGTGGTTCAAGTCTTCCAAAAAAAAATCTGGATCGTAATGTAGCATAAGTACTAATAAATGCAAAAACATAATTATGCAGCGAAACGTACTTCGATACAAACTGAGTCGCTTAGCAAAAAAAATTCAAATCCCAATTTATGTATACATTCAATTATTTTTAAGTTTTATTTTTAAATAGTACAGAGAGAATGACTTACGTTTTTTGCAGACATGATTGTCATTATTTCTCCAAACTATGATTTTCAGAATTTTGTAGTTGAACAAGTAGGTTCAAAGACCATGAGTCGCCCCTGGTTTGTATTAATCCGAAATAAAAAATACCGGTTTTTTACCGGTTTTACCGGTTTTTATTTTTATGAATACCGAAATACCGGTTTTCCAAAAAGTCGGTGATACCGACCACCCTAGTGAGAGTGGAACTGCTGTTGTATCATTTTCATTTTTCTGTGTCGAAATTTCGCAACACACTGCCCTGGACAACATTTTGAATTTAAAGATGACTACTTGCAGTTTCTGAAAAAACAACCAAAATAACTGAATACCACCCAATATGGGTATTCCGGGTATCCGATTGATGCCAGAAAAATTACTGAAAATGACCGAGTACTACTCAATATGAATATATTCAAAATAAAGGTGATGTACCGAAGCCAAAAGTCGAGAATGTTGTGATTCCGATAAAACCAATCATTTCAAACAATTTGTCTTTTGACATTGATCATATCCTCCGATTCATCGTGCATTTGCAGGCTTTGAACACATCGCAAGGAATCAATAAATTTGGAATGTTTAGTCTTAAATAGAAAGCAAGTGCATTAACATCTATTCTCATATCATCATTTTCTATTGTCACGACATTAACCCTCCCAGCTGGCGTAGGGGTACGATGTTGGTCTAACAAGCCAGCCGGCGTATGTTCGAGTCCCGGTTCGCGAAAAAGACTGTTTGTTTGGAAAATTTGTACCCCTGCTACCATTATTATTTTGATCTTCTGTGGTAGAGAGAGACTGTTAGTGTTAATAGGACCGCCATTGTCTTCAACACTATAATGATTGGCTGCAAAGTCATTTTGAAAAATGTCTAAATTCTATATTTTTTCCAAAAACTTGACTTTTCAATTTATTTTAACTGATATCTAATCTTGTAACGACTTCTTGACCGTCAACTTTCAAATTTATTAAAGTAGGCAGCGTATGTACCTAGCGAAACGAAAAATCAGCGAACTGAAAAACTTGGGAAAATATACCGCATCCAGACGGGTTTTGAACCAACAATCTTCTTATTTCCGGCATGGCCTGTATCATAATTTTCAGTTGGCTTATTTTTCGCTTCGCTAACAACATGCATTTGCTGATTTATTTGATCGGTGTGACATCTGCGGTAGAGTTGTAAATAATAATTTTATCTTTTTGAAACAAATATACGCCGAGAAAAAAAACCGTTTTTTTCTAACAAAAAAAAATTTAAAAAAAATAATTATCTTAAAATGCTCTTTTTTTTTCATTTTTTCCATAAAAACTACAAGAAAAAAATAAACTTTCAAAACGCTCATATTTTAGGAATCTGTTTTTTTTTATTTACGGAAACAACACACTGTAAGCTAAAATTAAAAAAATGCATTTATTAGATAAATTTACATTTAAAAATTTTTTAACAGTGTATATTTTTTTTTTTGAAAAACAAAATCACTATCAAGAACTTGGCTGAAAATACTATACCGATCAATGGAATTCATATATTCTTTCTGCTACCTGGAAATCTAATTTATGGGGTTTTATACCTTTTTGCTCGAGAAAAAAGAGCGAAGTTTGGAATTTTTTTAAAGCGTGTGGCACCTTTTCTATTGGATACAGGTAGTAATTTTCTGAAAGTTCAGTTATTTAACAACAATAAAATACGTTTGTTCATAAGAAATACCAATTATTTGGCGAATAATGGCCGGTACCCCCGAAACGCTTTATTTTTTGGCAGAGGTTTACGGTGTTTACGATAGCGACGCAGTAGATCAACTGAAATAAAAAAGCTCTTATTATTTCATTAGTTTAGGAGTGCTCCGACTATCTGAACGATATTTTTTATAAGTATTTTGTTTTCAATGCAAACTGGAACGTTTTTCTAGAAAAAAAAACATGTTTACAACGCTGAAAATTGCATTGAAATTGTTTTTCCAGCAAAGTTAGGCTTCGTGTATCAAAATTCGATCGTTCAAACGGCCGGGGAATTAAACCCTCTAGTGCCCATGATAATTTCTAGACGGGCTTCGGTAAAATCACTATGAACCATCATAAACACTTCTTCAGTATTTACTGAAGCTTTTTAGAGGTTTGACTGAAGCCCGTCAAAAGGCGGCATTGGGCACTAGAGGGTTAATAACGAACATTAAAAAAAAATAAGAAAATCGGTTCAGTAGTTTCACCGCAATCGTGAACACGGCAAAGTCATTTTTTGAGAAACACCATTCCGAGATGAACGCGTATAAAGTTTTAAGTTTAGCTTATGCGGTCGTGGCGAGGCGCGCTGCAAATCGCTCTAACTTTCTCTCTTTTGCTCAGATCTTTATGAAAATTTGTAAAAATGTTCTCAAGATGTTGTACTTTAGAATAATGCAAAAAAAATCAATTTTTTTTTATTCAAAACTAAAAGGGTATATAACCCCTTAAAGAGTTTTTCCTGAGCCGACTGCCTAACAAGATAATAATATTTTTAGAGCCAAAGTGGTTTGTTTGATCAGTATAGTGTTTTCGCATATCTGTAGATATTAATTTAATCCTTTCAAAAATAAGTTGTACTGTGAAAAAACTGTGGTTTTGACAAATGGGACATTTTTTATTTATATTATTTTTATTTCTATTATTATTGTTTGAAGACAAGTCATGAGAGCTATCCCAAGGAAAAATACTACAAGGTATACAGCCCTAGGGTTGTATGAAATGGTGATGTGGGACTAAACACTGTAATTAGAAGGATTTTTAGTTACAAAGGTTACAGAATCTGCAGACAGCAACAATTCGTTTGTTCTGTGGTTTAAGTATTTATTTATACGCAGCCTCCCCATAAAGATTCTATTTGGAAATATATCTATCCTCGAAAGAACTTCGATTACACTTAACGATATTGTGTAGTGTTTTTTTTTTTGTGCGAACAACATTTATTTAACAAGGCACAAGCGTGTCGTTGTTATTGTAGAAGCACCAAGAATTTCTCGCAAAGCGTCTGAATCAGAATTAACTCTATTTCCTCATAAACCAAATCCAACAATACCTACGTTAACATAATGCATGATTTTGTCTTATTTAACTCTGATCAAATTAAATTTATGACATAAATCTTATTATGGAAATAATTTCGAAGCCGTTACATAGTTTCACTCATAGGGAAACAGAAGATATGTTGAACAAAATAATCAACAAGTTCCAGCGAAAAATCATAACAATCAACAATTACAAGGAAGTTAAAGTTCGAAATGATTAATTCCTGTTTTTTGTTTGACTTTTTTTTTCATTTGCCAACAATTAAATTCACTGTATTACGAAGACAGCTAATATACGTAAGAATATTATTTGGTTGAAAACAAAAATATATCATCTAACAATGTTGAAATGTGAACAAATATTTTGAATAGATCCTAGTGAATCGACAAAATATTCAGAAGCATTCGCTGGCTCTTAAGCTTCTATAAATTTGTATTTTCAGAAATCTACTCTTTCGATCACGGTCATTTAGTGAATATCGAAGATGAAATGCAAAAAAATCTTATGACCGTTGCAAAAATGCTCAATTCTTGTTGAGTTTTTTTTTTCTAAGGTAACCATATTCATGAGATAAACTTTAAACCCCTATCAATGCAGCAGCATTGCTCTTTTTACTTGATTTCACGGAAATAGAAGTCGTGTACCACTGCAATGATAGACGACGAGAGACCAGCGGCGCTCTGCTCCACATAATATGTATATTATACTGTACGGTATTGTTGCTTTTACCAGCATGTTTTCTTTCAGGACATCAGTTTTTATTATGCTCTGACAGCAGGTTTAGAAATTGTTCGAGAAAAAGGCTTGTTTCAAAACTTTTCGAAAAATCTTTACCTTCGAGACTTCAAATTAGTCTAAGTTCATGGAAGCAAACTTGAACTGACCTGTTGGGACGGGGAAACTGTCCAATTTTTTCTGATATTGAAACTGAAAATATCACAGGTAATGGTTGTTGTCCATTCACATTATCTGTGCTAGGAATGCTCGCGTGTGATTGGTTCATTGTTCGCGTAAATTTTCTTGTAACTTTTTATCAAATTTTCATCGTTTAGCAGTGAAATAATAAAGATGACTAGCGTGTTATAAAACTGTTACACGTTTTATCTATCCAACAATATATTGGTTATTATTATCCATCATGTGGCTATGCTGTTATTACCGTTCGAAATCTGACGTTACTTTGCCAGTTTCGTTTCCTATTTTACAGAATGCATCTCAGTATAGAAAACAAAGACGTAGTCCCACGTCAAAATTGTGCCCGAAAATAAATATATTTTTTAATCTTCTGTGGTCTTATCTAACATATTGAAAGAAACTGATACTGGTGATTATTTAAAGGAATTTTCTTTTAAATAGTGGAGCAATCATGCACATGAAAAATTAGTTCGATCATGACACAGCTTCTTAGATATCATAGATAACATCATTTTTGCAAAACACGATTTTCGGTGACACATTTCACTTTTACGAACGATAATAATTTTGTCAGTGAAAACTAAGATGATCCCGATTTTCTCACGATTAAAAGTATAATTAGAAACATGTTCACAAAAGAAAACTCACTAGAAGCGCTGTCGAATCGCATTGCGATTTTGTTGGCTAAGTTTGCACCGAACAGCAAACTGAAATTTATCACCCCCAGAGAACCGCAGAGAGACAGTAAAAACCAACGCACCTGTGAAACATCATTTCCTTCCACGCTCCGCCTGCTTTCCGCAGATGTCGAATCCTGCCATAGGATGTCCGTCTGCAGTATTCACGCCTCTCAGCACGGCTCGGTCGTCAGTGAGCAGGCGAATTTTCATGCTTCATTTACCACGTTGTGGCCGGAAAGAAACACGTCGGTTGGAAGTGAAGACAACGCAAAATAACCACGACCTAGTGCTTCGTTGGTGCTCCAGGAAATCCAACGAGCACAGTAAGCATCAGCGCCATAGACGTTGTCGACGGACGGTTCAAAAATCACCGCATTCACCAGCAGACAGGACCAAATATGGCCGTTAACCACACCAGCTTACCCATCCCTTAGTGGCTTGATGCGGCCGTTGATGCTACTAGGTTTTGCTACCGTCGTCGCACTCATAAACCCGTTGACGAGGCCGAAAGTCTTTCGAATAAATCTTCACAACGTAACCACCGTAACCGCAGCTGACACTAGCACTGTGCCTAGAGGTTGCCCATTTACGAACTGCGAGCTTAGTTTCGAAACGAACGAACTTTTCTCCACCTCTTTGTCGGGTGGCAAAGCACTCACTTACTCACTCACTCACTTACAGCATGTTCATAATAAATCAAAACTTCAATACTATTTTTATTTATTTCTCATTATTTTCACCGACAGTCAGGGCAAGTGCCAAAATACGAACAATAAACAACCGGACGGACACGGAGACAGAGACGCGTCGGAGACGGAGTAGGCGGTGAGCATGAGATACGAAAAATTTTTGCTCGCTCACACTTTGGTCCAGCTCTCCTCATCAGTATCCAGCAGCGCCGCAGAATCACACTTCTATGCTGTTCTGTAAACCGACGAATAAAAATCAGCTACCCTTCTTTTTCTACTTCTTCTTCTTTTTCTGCTTGTTTTTCTTATCTCACCAGTACGTGTGTGTGGGGATGTTTCGGAAAAGCACGACAGTTTGAAAAACTTGGTAAAACAACTAGGATGGCTATTGGATTAAATCGACACTCACTGGCTGCCTATAGATCAACACACTGGAAGAAGTTCTACGTCGTCTTACCACACTGGATTGCATTTTTTCTGCTTTCCTTCACTATTTAGTACTCCTCCTTCAGACCTCGCATCCAGCAGCATCCGATAGCGACAACATCTCGAGGCACGCCATTGATCCAAAGTGTGTAGATCTCTTCTTCATTGCGGGAAATCTTTGACGCTCTCTCCGTGCTTGGTTGCTGCTCTCCATCTCGTGCTCACACACTTCATCCCCTGTAGCCGCGATTTTCCTGCATGTACACACTCAAGTTTGCCCTCCCCCAGCCACTAAAAACTCCCTCCGCACACGCCGGGAGCCTCTTGCAGCAAAACACTACCACTTGCTTTCTTCGATTGCTCGTCCTCACGCACGAACGCACGAATTCCCCCAGGAGTTTGACGTGACGACTACCTTCTGGCTCAGCTACTGCAGAAGAACCAAGCTACAGAACAGGAAGCAAATTTACACTTTCACTTTCCCACTTCGCTGTGCTCTGTGGGTTTGTATTTTGCGCTTCGAACTATAACGGGATTCAACAGTTTAGTTTTCCCCAACCCGCCTCAGTGCAGTGGTAATCGAGTTACGCTCAACTGGTGAGCGATTTCCGTTTCCTCGCTGGAAACTCCGTTCCCTGTTGTTTGCAGTGTCGAACTTCTGCAGACTCTCCGCGCGAAACTTCGCCCACTATCCGGGGATCGCTTATTGGCCGGTATTTGTTGGTTTTGTTGGTCACACTCAGAGTAAGCCTGGCTGCTGCTGCGGCTGGCTTCGAAGCGGCATGAACACACGAAACGACGCAAACGACGCGATTCCAGCTGACTGGACTGACCGTCACGACGAATGAGCTGCAACTGATTAGCGCCGCACCAAACGGGACAGGTGAATCGCGGCAATCCGGCACCCAGCTCGGCTGGAAAGACGACGCTGCTGAGTGCCGGACACTCAGGCTCAGCACGGTTGCCGCTTTCCGTGTTCCGTTTGATCTTGTTCGACTTTAAAGCGGTACGGCTGCGACGGATATTACTCATTTCAGGGACAGGAACGGATACCGGTGTGGATGCCAGTTGCGTGGCGGTGAGGTTGGTGTGGGTATAACTCCGAGAACAGAAAAAAAACCGTCCCGTTGTGGTAAGAATGTTACACTCGGAGGGGACATCGTACGATTGTTTAAGGTCATTCAAATTGAACAATGCCGCTTAGATAAATTCATGTTGTAGAATCTTCAGAATAGTATCATGAAGTAATTTGAACTGGAGCGTTTTCAGCTAAGATGACCTGAAAATATGCTAAATTTAAATCGAACTCTTTTGATCTAGAGTTCAATCCTTCTTTAGATTTTTGTGTAAAAACGTGAAAACAGAATACGATTTGTGGTAAAAAATGTGCATAATAATTTTTTTTAAAAAAGCAATGAATTTTGGTCCTTTTTCTAAATTCCAACTGTTTTCAAGAATAAACGTACTCCGATTATGTATCAGGGTGTCACCGATCATTTCAAATCATATAGCTTATAGCAATCAGCTCTCCATTGTTAAGATATTTCAAATTACGTTTTGGTAAATTTGGATTTTCTACGAAAATTTGCTTTTTTATCACAGGTTCAGAGTTACGTGATCAAAATCACAGGTTCAGAGTTACGTGATCAATTTCCAACAATCCCCTACGATTAGACGAATATTTAGGAAATAGGGCTGGAATGTGTGAAATGATTGACGGATGATTTTGAATGCCATTATCTGTATTGTACAGATTTATTCGATGATATTTACACCATCAACAGATCTTTTAGGTAAAAAAACGCAACTCTTGAGAGCATTTGAAGAGTTTTTTTTTCGAACTTGTGCTGTATTGACATTCATACCTAAAAAACAATTTCGACTTTCCCTTGCGCTTGGAGCATCGACATTGTAAATTGCCACATGGGGATTTTACTTTCTTGTGTTCTTATTGATTGTTTTATATTCTGCTTTAGCCTATTGTTTTTAAATGAGGTTTTCAGCGATATATTTAGAAGATGCTACTTCTATAGACGCAATTTTAAGAACTGTGAGATTTCTTGTTGCGCCACGAGTGTTGGAATAAATGTTTTCAGCGAGATTGTGCTCGTGCTATTATGATTATGCCTGCTAGGAAAATTTAAATACATTTAATGACCACGCAATGTAACAGTAAGGTGTTGAAAAGTGTCTCATGTTTCTACACACTAGACGAGGACCTTTTACGCCATCAACTGTGTTAGTTATTGCATTATTTAATAGCTGAACAAACCTCGATTGGAAAATATCGATACGAAACGGAATTTCGCTACTCACACAATGGGTTCAAACAAAGATTACTAGAACAAGATACTTCACTTCCATATTTTTCATACATTTTAAATACGACCGATTTTTTTGTCACTATGTCAAAAACGACGGTTAGTTGTCACTATGAGCAAAACCGATTTATTGTGCATAGTCCGTCATCGATCGTTGAGCTGTTCAAGATTGTATATGAAAAAGGTGTGGCAGTTTGGTCAGCTCGACGCTTAAGATAACATGCAGATTAATGATATTACCATTTTTCGCACTTAATGCTATTGCCATATTTTTTGCACATTCAAAGTACGAAAGAAAAGTGTGAACTTGACTGTCAGAGTGGGGGTTTATATTGAGGGGTTATGTTTATTTTCAGGTCCCATTCTACCAAAACTTAAAGTTTGATATGTCGCAAGCCAGGCTTCAGCACCATTGTGCATATGGACAGGTTCACCGGGGCACCCGATTTTTGCTTTATTAACATCGGCAAGAGAGGAAAACTTGGCTGTAGAACGCGCTCATTATGGTTATCAGGAATTTTTGATGGTACGCTCAATTTTAAATGATGCGCCGATTATTCTTGATTCTTCCGGAAAGTGTTATGTTTGAGAACTTGAGTAACATCTCCGCCAACCACGCTAGACGCCTGGGTTCCAATCCCACCGCCGACATAGGTGTCGATGGTTGTGAGGTGGCGTGATCCACTCACAACCAACCCAACTGGTCTAGATTCAATCCTAGCCGACACCGGGAGATTTTCTGAGGCGAAAAATCTCTGGGATCACGCCTTCCATCGCATTAGGAAGTAAAGCCGTTGGCGCCGGTCCGTTAATCAACGGGTCGTGAGTTAGGGTCCTGGGTGGAGTCGCCTTCCCGGGCGTCGGTGATTGGCACAACAACAGTGGCGGAACTAGACCGACGGTAAATAAGCGATAATAAAAAAAAATGTTTGAGAACTAAACATTCGTACACATTATTATCATTTTTCGGACGGCAGCACCGTACAGTCGTCCATGGATACTGAAAAAATTGTTTCACCTTTCAGCAGTCATGTCTTGGCCTTGTCGTCAGTTGATTTTGACGTTAAGTATACATCATATTAACAGTGTATAAATTAGTTCGACTTTTGCTCACGCGCAGCGACAATCATGTCCGATAAATTCTGCAAGAGTCAGGTATCTTGTTCTAGTCATCTTTGGTTCAAAATAACCGTAATTTCTGAACCGGCCCATTGTCCGGCCCGACATATCAAATGAAAGCAATGGAGTTGCTTTACGAAACGTATTGTTTGGAATATTTATCTAGTTTTATTGTCAAGACAGTAGTGTCCAGACATACCAGCTCGACAAGAGCTCATTTTTCCGCAGTCCTTCACTGTGTAAAGCTCTCAGTGAACTGACGACGAATCGTTGAAGAAGTAATCTTCCAGCCGATCTCTAGGTATGAGAGTGTAGGCGTGAATGTAAACCGAAGACTTGGTAGATACAGTCTACCCACAGTATTCCAAACATTGAGATAATGATAACAGTATAACCGCGGGATTCCGGATATTACATGCTTGTAATGTTGTACAAAATAACAATAGATTTATATTTTAATATGAATATTTATTTTCTGTAACCCGTATCCCCTACATCCTCTTTCTCTTCTACTCTTCATTGATAAACGCGATATAGGAACATTTTTGATCCACGATGCTGATCAGCGTACTTCTTGCTCATAAGCTTAGCTAGTAAATCTTTTTCACGCACTTCGTCTTTATCTACTTCCTGTGACCTGAGGTTTGACTCCCAGAGGCACGATGTGTCCCTATATTTCCAACCCATCATCAACTCGCATGGAGTGATTCCCAGTCTTGAGTGAGGCTCCTGCTTCGCACCGGCAAGAGCTTTGATTATGCCTTGGTTTTGGCGCTCGATGGCGCCGTTCGATTGGGGATGGAGTGGAATCGACTTCCTTAGCTTCACCCCTTTATCCTGCCAATAGTTGATAAATTCCTGTCCTTGGAAAGGCGGATCGTTGTCACTCTGCAAAATCAGAGGCAGACCCCAAGTACAGAAAACTTTGCGCCAGCTGAATGTCTCTCCACGAAATATCCATGAACCCGCCGTCGATGGCGTACAAAATATGTTTATCAAATTCCTCATCTTTTTGTGTTTCAGCTATCAAACGCGATAGAACATCTGCAATGTTGAGATGTCCTGGTAGATGACACCCCGTTAAGCATACAGACGCGAGGCATACGGACGCGAGGCATAGTACGCTAGGCATAATGGACGGCAGGCATACGGACACGAGGCATATGGACGCAATGCCGAATGGACGCGAGCCGAATGGACGAGAGGCCGAATGGACGCGAGGCCGAATGAACGCAAGGCCGAATGAACGCAAGGCCGAATGGACGCGAGGCCGAAAGGACACATGGACAAGGGGAAGTGATGCGGAATATGTTATTATCGTCATCATCATCACAGCCCTCTTTCAATGTCATGTATTTCGCTTCAAAGTGTCATTTGGAAAGTAATACGCTCGCGGCCTTCGGCCGACTCGCTGTTCGAGCGAATGCTGTCCTTACTCGCTACCGCTCGTTCGGACTTAACTAAGGGAAGAAAACTCTGTTTGAGTAGACCTAGCAAACCAGTAGATCAGTCGTTTGGGTGCGAGAGGCCGCCGCTTCCGACGGCGGGTCAGCGGCCGGCTTGGACTGCGGAAACCACGGCGGCTTAGTGCCGCCCCGTTTCCTTGCCCTCGATTATGCGTTTTCGCCGCATGGTTTTCAAGAAAAGTATTATACCCAACTTAAACTCTTTAGGAATATATTAACACCTGAACTACATAATTGGATCTCATGCGATCGTACAACATCGCATTCGGCCTCGCGTTCATTCGGCCTTGCGTCCATTCGGCCTCGCGTCCATTCGGCCTCGCGTCCATTCGGCCTCACGTCCATTCGGCCTCGCGTCCATTCGGCCTCGCGTTCATTCGGCCTCGCGTCCATTCGGCCTCGCGTCCATTCGGCCTCGCGTCCATTCGGCCTCGCGTCCATTCGGCCTCGCGTCCATTCGGCCTTGTGTCCATTCGGCCTCGCGTCTGTTATGCCTTTTGGCAGTATGCCTCGTATCCATTATGCCTCACATCCATTATGCCTCGCGTCTGTATGCCTAGCATACTATGCCTAACATCCATATGCCTAGCGTCCATATGCCTCGTGCCCCGTCCCCGTCCTGGTATACGCTTTACCGAAAAATCGTACGACTGCAGTCTTAGCGCCCAGGTATCAACACGAGTTGCGGCACGTTTTCCACACCTGTACCTACCGCCAAAGATGAACTCGTTCGCCTCAGAGTCCGTCCTTACAGTAAAAAGTTTCCCAGTTAAATAAAGAGAAAACCTTTCGATATCCCAAACCATCGCTAAGGCCTCCTTTTGGGTCTGAGGATATTTCTTCCCGGTTTCGGCAAGCGTCTTTGATGTGCACGATGTGGTTCTTGGGACAGAACAGCTACCAAACTGAACTAGGACGGCTCCGAGGCCAACGGGGGACGCATCGACGTATAACTCCGTTTCGTCTTCATGACTGAAGAAGCCAAGCTTGCTGATTGTTTGAAGAACGTCATTTTGTAGGAATTTAAACTCTTTTTCCTCCTCGTTTCGCTAATAAAAAACTTCAGATTTGGCCAGATCTCGTAGATTAACCGTTTTTTCAGCTCGATGAAGGATAAACCGTTCAGAAAAGGTCACCAAACCCAAAAAACTCTTAACCTCCAGTTGTGATCGCGGACGTCGAAACTCTCTTATCGCTTTCATCTTATTTTCCTGCACTCGCAAACCATCGTGAGATATGGAGTATCCCAGGAACTTGACGGTCTGTTGGCCAAACACACATTTTTCTTTATTGATCCGTACATTATGCTCCGCTAACTGATCCAATACGCATTTAAGATTTGCATCATGCTCCATTTTTGTTTTACCGTAGACCAAGAAATCGTCTAGGTAATTCCGGACTCCTTTACATCCGGACAAGATGGTAGTTTGAACAATCTCCTGGAAAATATCGGGAGCATTGCACAGCCCGAACGGTAAACGCTTGAACCGAAATATTGTATCCTCAGCGAAGAAATTTATTAAATGTCGCGAGTTTTCATGGATTTTAACGTGGAAAAAAGCACTACACAGATCGATCGTTGCAAACCACTGCGCACTTTCGAGATCTCCAAAAATCTCATCGATTGTCGGCATTCTAAACGGTGTTCTTACTATACATTTGTTTGGCCCGCGGAGGTCGCCTACCAACCGAATGTCCGCCTTGCCCTTAGGTACAACGAGTAACGACGAGCAGAATGACTTGTCCATCTCCTCTGAAACCTGTTCTATTATGCCAGATGTTATGAGGTCGTTCAATTTTCGCTTGGTCACAAGCTTGAGGAATGTGGGTGAAAATGATCATTGAAGGAGGTTTGGACTGATCACAAGAAAGCATGACAGGCGGCACAGCAAGCTTCGGGAACTCTGATGACAGCGTTAATACAAATATTTCACCGGGGATCAATTTTCCGATTTCAATAGAAAAATCATTAACACCAGGAAATTTCAGAACAATTTGCAGCACGCTATACCCAAACAAGTGCATCACAGCCAAATTAGTATTATCATATCATAAGAGGGATTCACAAACTGTACCTGATAGCCGTGCCTCTACTTACCTCTACTTAAAATTTGGCACCACGTACAACTTCTCCATGAAGCACGGGCGATCTTCCGTTATGTGCAACTCGGCAACAAACGTAGCACACACCTCAATATTCTTTGGAAAAGCATTCGCTCTAAGAGGTCTATCTGAACCATTCGAAATGTTAAAAATCGAATTTTTGAAATTCTCGGAACTCGTCAATTTGTCGAAAACTTCTTCGTTGACTGTGTTAACCTCGGATCCAGAATCGATGAGAAACACAACAGGAACCTTTGCAATATAGCCTACGATAATGCCGTTGCTATCATCAAAAACATCCAGTTTGTTAACGGACTCGATAGCCTAAAAGCAAATAGATGCTGCTACGATATACCTGAAGGTTGTAATTTTCTTTAAGCTTCACAAAGATTTCAAAGAAATATAAGACCGTTTTTGTGGCAAAAAAATGAAAGCAGATAAAGCTTTAGAACATTTAGTTAGAGTTCAAATATTCATGTAACTGAAGCAGAAAACAGTTAATGAAATTAAGATAAATATGTACTGGTGAGTATTGAAGATATAGCTGATTAAATTTATTCATGGTCACTTACTGCTTCCCTTACATCTTCCTCCTTCGTTGATACTACGGCAACCCGCTTCGGCTCGGGGGCAACGTTTCATCCGCACGACGTGATGATGGAAGTGAGCTCTGTCCAGGCATCTGGGTGCATGCCTTTTCAATATGACCCTGCACCTTACAGTTGCGACAAACCTTGAGCTTAGCATGGCAGTCGTCGTGTGTGTGATTGTAGTTGGTGCACCGCCAACATCGGCTACCGCTGTTCCGTTCCCACGGCGTTTAATAGTAACTCGACTTGGAGGTCCAATCAATCTAGGTCTCTGATCGTGTGAACTTCTACCTCAAAACGGATGAGCGCGGCCTACAGCGGCGATGCTAGCTTGCTTATCCTGGCGATGGTTCTTGGCAAAAATCTCTTTGTTTAGTTGTTCGGCCACACAAGCACGAATTTTGACCATCAAATCGGCGAGTGAACCGCCTTTACGGCTGATTTTTTGTCCTGCTTTGCGAACCTGAATGTTTAGAGCGTGATGTTGCAAAACATCCGCAACGTTTTCCAATAATTGTTCCTCACCGTATTCACACAGCTTGGCTACCGCAATTACGTGTTTCACGTAGCACACATAACTTTTATTGGGCTTTTAAAAGGTCGATCGAAGTTTTTAGCGTTGCGGCAGTACGTAATCACGAGATCCGAAGTATCCATCCAGACGGCGAATAGCATTTGAGTACGGCGACTGAGCTTTATCTGGCATCAATGGCGAAGAAATGTTACCCTCAAAAATCTCCAATAGTTTGCGACCAGCCTTAATCTTGAAGACGTTGAATTTCATGGTTTCTTCTGTTACTACGACTAAGTTCATTGAATACTCGAGGAGTCTTTTTCACTGCTCATATAAATTCTTGTCTATATCTTGCTCTCCATCGTCGGGTTTGCATTCAGGAATATTCATAGATGCGAATGACATTGAGGTCAATAACATCGACTCGTTTTGACTGGTAGTAAAATCCTCGCGAAGCGTGGAATGGCCACGGAAAAAAACACTGCCACCGTCTTCTAAGTTTGCTTCCAGCTGCTTCTTATCAGCACGAGCTTTTTTTAGCTTTGTCGATAGAGCTGTATTCCTTTTTTTTCAAGCCCCAAAGCTTCCAATAACTGCTTCTCTCTCTCTCTTCGCTGCTTGGCCTGTGGATTTCCTAGAAGGCATTCGAAAATTGCTGTTAATGAAATCCGATGGTAAGCACGAAAAACACAAGTGAGCTAAAGATAAGGACGCAAAACAAATTTACCCACACAAGGAATATGTATGCTACTACTCATACATATTACTCTGTATCGCGTAGCTCAAATCTTATTTTTATTCGAACAACTATTTTCACCGAGGTGAGAGTAGTTGTATGTGTGTGTCAAATTTTCTATGGACTGCTCAAAGTCTATTTTTATTCGAACAAATGTTCCCGCTCAAAGGAAGCATTGGAATTTTTACCCACTCGAAGGTAAATCTATCTTATTTGACCCGTTCATGGGTAAATCCGGAGTTGAACCGCCCAGAGTTCACCAATTATCCGCATGATGGAAACGGAATTTACCTATATTAAGGTAATTTGAACCACTCAGAGTTCAAAAAATACACATACTTACTTTTCAGGAGCGTTTCTGACTGCGCCATTGTAGTGTCCAGACATACCAGCTCGACAAGAGCTCATTTTTCCGTAGTCCTTCACTGTATAAATCTCTTAGTAAAGTGTAAACTGACGACGAATCGTTGAAGAAGTAATTTTCCAGCCGATATTTTTTATGAAGCATCTTTCAAAAATCAGCATTTTATATATAACTTGTATAGGGAAAAATCAACATGTTTATTTTCAAGAAAAATTTACGTTTAACAGTTTCGCACACAACAGTTTGAAATTAATTTAACCTAAGAAATTCATTTTATGCAGGATATTGGTTTTATTCAATAGATAAACAAACCCTAAAAAATCAGAAAAGTTATTGTTAAAATAAAAGTTGTGCTGAACTGCAAAGTTTCCCAAACCGTAAAAAAACCCAATTTTTTAAATCAAATGTCTATGCAAAGGTTCATTTAAATCGCAAACTGTTAGGAGAAATTCAAACAAACAATCTTTCTTCAATTGAACAATCCAAACTGTCATAGAAAGCATTAATTGCAGTTGGAAATTGCATTGGTTTTGCCAATTTATAGATATAAAAATGCAATTCTGTCCGTCTGTCCATCTAATTTATATAGACTTGGAGGTTAGTTACAAAGAGTCAAGGTGTGACGCACCAAGATGGCGAGGTGCCCAAACGACCAAGGGAGGTCAGGAAGACGCAGAGCAGGGGGAATGCCCTCCTACTTAAAACGGACAGGTAGAAGTACTCAAAAGTCTTGAACAAAATAAGGGGTGAAACCCAGCTCAAGGATCTAGAAGCGGATGTGCGGAGCATCCGTCGATCTCTCACTGGCGAAATGATACTTGAGCTCCAGAAGAACGCCAAGTGCAAAGGACCTACCTACAAGACGGTGGCTGAGCAGGTTCTAGGAAAAGAGGTGCAAGTTCGGGCACTCACCTCTCCAGCTTAAAGACTTGTACGAAATCACCGAGGGGTGCGACGTTGCACAATCCCTCGAGGAGATGTGGACCCAGGTGGTCACTTTTCGACTAGCATTGGCAGATGCGAACCTAGCCCTGAAGACAGTCAAACTATAGGTTGGCTGGTCAGTATGTCCCCTGGGCATACTCTAACAACCGGATGTTTGCTTCAGGTGCTTTGAGGGTAGACATGAGTGCTGGGCCTGTTAGAAGCGTGACAGTAGCTAATTGTGCAGTCGTTGCGGTGGTGCATGCCATACGGCGGAAGACTGCGGGGAGCTGACGGGCCTAACGTCCTTGATGGTGGCGAGTGACTTCACCGCTTGGGCTGTTGAGTGGGAAAGTCGCTGTACGAACCAGAGGGGTCAGGTCGATCATAGACATAACGCTCAAGCGGGCGTTTCAAACCCGCGTGTGATCTCCATGTTAGGAGCGGCTGATCAACGTCCGGATGTCAGCGTGGGACTCTAAACAGAGCTGACACGAAGGTCCCCTGGTAAGACAGGGGGTTGGGGGAGTTGTTGGGCCGCCCCACAAAACACCAAACGTCGGAACAATCGGCACAAACCTAGGCAACGAAATAAGGACTACGATTGGAAACTCGGTAAATGGAACTACAGATCGTTAGGCTTTCACGGCTGCGATAGGATAATATATGATGAACTCAATCCACGCAACTTCGAAATCATAGCACTGCAGGCACTTTACTGGTTGGGACAGAAGGTATGGAAAAGCGAACATCGAGAGGCTACCTTTTATCAGAGCTGTGGCACCAGCAACGAGCTTGGGACTGGCTTTATAGTGCTGGATAGGATGCGCCAACACGTGATCAGGTGGCGGACGATACGTGCGAGGATGTGTAAGTTGTGAATCAGGGGGCGGGTTTTCGACTACAGTACTGCCCACACGAAGGAAAACCCGACGATGAGAAAGAAGCGTTCTAAACGCAGCTAGAACAGGTGTATGATAGCTGTTCGCAACTGGACGTCAAGATCGTAATCGGTGATATGAACGCTCAGATAGGACGGGAGGCAATGTACAAACCGGTGATCGGGCCGAATATCCTGCACGCCGCATCAAATGATAACGGCTAACGTTGTGTGAACTTTGCAGCCTCTCGCGGCATGGTAGTCAGAAGAACCTTTTTCCCCCGCAAAGAAATCCACAAAGCCACCTAGAGATCACCTGACTTACAAGTGGAGAACTAAATCGACCACGTTCTAATCGATGGTAAATTCTTCTTAAACGTCATCAACGTTCGCATCTACCGTTACCTTGTTGCAGTATGCATGCGCTCAAAACATTCGACAGTGCGAAACACGCGTCAAAGTCGCCCACCACGACCAAACATTGGGCAACTACGGGACGCCGAAGTTGCACGGGAGTACGCGCAGCAGCTGGAAACAGCATTACCAACGGAACAGCAGCTTGGCGCAGCTACCCTTGAAGATGGCTGAAGGGACATTTGATCAGCCATAGGTAGAACTGCTGTAGCGGCAATTCGTACAATGGCTCCGAACAGGAGAAACGACTGGTTTTGCAACGAGTGAAAACAGTAAGTGAAACACAAGAATGCAGCACGAGCGAGAATGCTGCAACACCAAACGAGGGCGAACGAGGAGCACTACCGACGCGCATGGAATAGGCAAAACTCGGTCTTACGGAAAAAGAAGCGGAAGAAGGAAGATCGAGATCGCGAGGCGATGGAGGAACTGTCCCGTGCGAATGACACACGGAAGTTTTACGAGAAGCTGAACAGTTTCCGCAAAGGCCATATGCCGCAAGCCGATATGTGCAGGGACCAGAACGGAAACCTTCTCACGAACAAGTGTGAGGAGATTGAAGGGTGGAAGCAATACTACGATGAGCACCTTAATGGCGATGTAGCAGAGAACGACGACGGAGTGGTAGTAGGTCTCGGTGTACTTGCAGATGACGACAGAATACTAGCCCCTGATCTCCAGAAGGTTTGAGAGGACATCGGCCGGCTGAAAAACAACAAAGCCTCTGGATCTTATCGACTCCCCAGCGAGCTGTTGAAACACGGCGCTGAATCAATGGCTAAGGTGCTACACTGGGTTATTGCCAAGATTTGGGAGGATGAAGTAGTACCGGAGGAGTGGATGGAGGCTACAGTGCGCCCCATCTACCTACCTACACGGTTTTCTCTCAAATTTTGTGTCGTCGACTATCACTATGCACGATTACGGTTTTCCCGATAAACAGACACGGTTGGTCAAGTCGACGATGGATCGGGTGATGTTCGAGTTCAGGGACACTCTCGAGTCCCTTCGAAACTCGAAGAAGGTTACAGCAAGGTGATGGATTATCGTGCTTACTATTGAACATCGCTTTGAAAGGTGTGATACGTTGGGCTGGTATCGACACGAGTGGCACGATATTCCAAAGGTCTGCTCAGTTCTTTGGCTTCGCCGATGACATTGTAGCACTACCCCTGGAGAAGATGATGGAGCCGTACATAAGATTGAAGGCTGAAGCCGGACGAATTGTACTGGCCATAAACGCATCGAAAACTAAGTAAATGAGAGGAAAAGGCTCTAAGAAGACAGTATCAACCTCCCACTACGCATTCATTTTAGTAGTGATGAAATCGAGGTGGTAGACGAGTTCGTGTATCTGGGCTCACTTGTGACTGCTGGCAACGACACCAGCAGAGAAATTCATCGACGCCTCATGGCATGAAATCATTTCTACTTTGGACTCCGGAGGACGCTCGGCTCGCATAAAATTAACCATCTACAAAACACTGATCAGACCGGTAGTCCTCTACGGCCACGAAACCTGGAATGCTTGTGGAGAACCAACGCGCCCTTGGGGTTTTCAAACGGAAAGTGCTGCGTGTTATCTGTGGTGGAATGTAGATGGAAGATGGATCATGGCGGAGGCGGATGAACCACGAGTTGCATCAGCTGCTAGGAAAACCACTCATCGTTCAAACGGCAAAAATCAGGATACTACGGTGTGCTGGGCATGTCGTAAGGATGTCGGACGACAACTCGGGGAAAATGGTTCGTGATAACCGACTGGAACAAGGCGACGGGTCGCACAGCGAGCAAGATGGTTCAAGTAGGAAACGACCTGCGGGGCATCCGCAGACGACATGGCTGGCGAGCTACAGCCATCGATCGAATTGAATGGAGACGACTTCTTCGAAAATCAAGGGACACTTCAGCCTGGAGCTGACTGCTTAGGTAAGAAGGTTTTTGGGGACAAGAAATGTTCCTATGATGGTCGATTCTCCTTCCCATACAAATGAAACAGATATTTGAACTAATTCTTTCGGAAAAACTGGAATGATGCACTGAGATTTTGAAGCCCAAAATAGTGACAATAGCACAAAATAGCATCTTTTTCCCAGAAAAACTTCTATGCAAAGTTTCAGCCTAATCAATACGGGCAACTAAAAAAATTTGAACTGGGACATTGTCTGGTCGTCACAGTTGAGGCAAAATGAAGGAAAATATCAAAGTTCCGATTGTGTCGTGATGGGCTTCAACTCCCGGTAAGACAAATTTATCGTCTGCTGGATAATTAAAATTAATCTCGTTAGTGCTAGAGCATCTTTTGGCTGTAATGGAGTACTTCATTGCAGAAATCTGCTATTGAAAATAACGTGGAATTGAACAAGCTTTTATTCGGCGTCACTATTGTCCATGGAAGTTTTTTGCTGAATGTTTCTGCTCTGCTTCCAAAAAGAAAGGAAAAAAGGCATAATTCGATGAATTGTGAAACCTATCCTTCTGTTAAGAACGATCACATGCTTCACATTATCAATTTAATTAACCCCAATCGAGTTTATTTCCAAGCCTATAGCAAGAAACACGTTGACATAAGACAAGTAGTAGTAATTCTATGTTAACCTTAAGGTCGTGTCCCTTTCAACTATTTTGGAAGGACAAAACTACTATCTACAATTTCACCTGAGACACTATACCGATCAAACAAACCGTTTTGACTCTAGAAATATTTTTAGTATAAAAACAAAAAATATTAACAAAAAGATATTTTCAACAAAAATCAAACACATTATCTACCGGCTTTTCCCCGGCTAAACTGTCTTGGACATTATTTACATAGGACTATGTTTTACAATTTACAAACATGTATCTACTTTTAAGATTGCTTATTTCCTCGAATGCCAACGGAGTAGAATAAAAATGAGTAACATTTGTTTCAATGTCAGAAAAACTGTCTAGCTCGAAAACCGAACACGCACCGTATTTTCCTGTCATGTTTAAATTAATGCTGTAAATTGTCAACATCTATTTTCAGTGTGGTGTGCCTTCGGCTCAATAATAGCCTGTTGAATAGTTAGAACCGGAGTGATTCCTTTCGAAATCCGGTCCCAAACAAACCAAGTACTGACATTTATAAAAAAAAACGCTACTCTGGCGATTGACGTTGAATATATATATACAAAGTCCACTAGCAGTATCCTGGATGTGTACCTCCCTTTTGTGTGACAGATATTGAAACCTAAAAATTTAAAAATTAAGTTAAAGCACTATCCTATTCTTTAGAATGTTCACACTTCTTTAAAATATGTAGGTAAATATATTTCTTTTTAAAATAAAAATTTCATTTATTTTGATCATTTATTCACAAGCTTTACAAATATTAATGTGGAATTGAGAATCGAGAAAATTCATTAGGCATCAAATGACCATCTTGAATGCAAATATATATTATGCATTTGTTCACTTTATTCGTTTGAAGCCTGATTTGACAGTTAGCTTGTTTGCTCATGATTCTGCTGTTTGCTCGTTTGCATTTTGGATTACTTTTTGTTTGCTTGGTATGTACACAATCAGATACGAATATATATGGGACTATACATCAAGACCAGAAAATTTGTTTAAAATGGGACATGGGGATGAGCCAATCAATTCAAAACAATCTATTCTGAACACAACATTATTTCTTTATCTCTCCCATCAGACTCATAAAATGCGGCAAAGTTCCAAAATCAATTAATAAAATGCTTCAGGTGATAGCTGGGATCCTCATAAAGAAATACAAAATTTTTAATGAAAATTAAGACATAAACCATTTCCTTGTTTTCCACACCGCTAGTAACAAACAAAGCCTGAGAAAAACTCCCCCCACAACAAGCAGGAACAAGCAGGTATCTCCAGCTTCCACTGCTGCTGTGTACAGTTCCAGGGACACACGAGAAACAACCAGAAGGAACTCATTGCTCAGCTGACTCGAGTTCGGCACCGGCACTCTTTCTCTCGGGCTCATCGTTCTTGCCCGCGTCTGCTCAACAACTGCAGAACAGGAGAAAGACAGAGAGTGAGAACGTGCCGATTTAATTTCCCGGTCACCATGGAGACGCGCGCGACACTCGGAAAACACTTGACACTCACCCACCGACCGAGCGAAACCCCCCAAAGGACCGAACACCGATCGGCATGCCATTCAGCGGGGGTGGGAACGGTTTTTGCATATTTCTTTTTCGCCGTCGTCGCTCGTCACCGTAAATTTGACCTAATCGATGGCAACAAGTTTTGTATTTCACCCGCCAGTGTCGCATAACCCGTTTCCCGTTTTGTTTTGAACTATTCCTTTGCCTACAATGTTGCCTCAGGGCTTTATGTCATTACCAATCTTTTTTTTTTCTTGCTACCCTCAGGGATTCTACATTGTTCGCTACTTAAAAATATGGAAACGCGACGGCAGAAACGTTCCTTATGATTTTCTTTTTCCAGAGCGCCAACTTATTGGAACTCTCTGCCTCAAATTATGACAGATTACGACCACTGGCGTTTCGCCATAAATCCGAAAACCGTTGACAATTACCCATGAGTACGACCATCCTTTATTGTGTGGATTATAGCCATCTCGAATATCGCATCCAATAAAAACACGAGCGCTAATGTCAAAATCAAACACCGACCGAAGAGGCCGGGAGGTGATTTATAAATAAATATGTTCTATCTTTTCTCCTGTAATTTATGCGACGCGGAAGGCTTGCTTGCGCCGGACTGTCGTCACGGCACCACTGCACAGGGCAGGGCGTTAGTCCGAAATTCGCCGCCCGATGGTTTATAAATATAAATTTTACCAGTTAATATTTTTCCGACCTATTCTTCGCCAACCGATCCCCGATGGTTTGGGAATCGAAATCAAAGCAAATTACCGCATCGCACCATCGTTGTCGTAATGAAAATTGTCCCAAATTTTACCGTCTTATACAGTCCCCCCACGATTTTGGATCACTTAAGAAGATGTATGAATTAAAAATGTGGCTTTTGAGGGAGCAGTTAGATCGAGAGTCCAGGTCTGTCGCTCCCGAAGATAGCAATCAACCATTGTATACGGTACATCATAACAATTTCCCGCTTTACGTGGCTTTTCTGTCCCTCGTGCCTTGGAAATTATATTTTTCAAAGGCTCAGCACTGTTTAGCTTCCGTTTAGAGCTCAATAGAAGTTGAGAGGGAGTTGTGATTGGTAAAAATCACATTTGAATCGGAGTGATCCATATTTATAGAGAACTATCTTGTATCGGTCCTTATTATAGAACACTTAGAAAATAACTAGTTTTTACAGGAAAATCGTTATTAACAATCAACATTTTGATGAATCGTGAAGAACTTACCTTGATCTTTGTGTGTGAGTTATTTTTTGCACGAGAATAAGCGATAATATCACATATGAACCTTATGAATGATGAGCGTGCTACTTACGCTGATTGAGAAAAACAACAAATATTTTGATAGATTCTGGAAGACAATATTTCACGCTTATGAAAAACACATCAATCTAGGAATAAGAACGATGTTTTCTGTGTTCAAAGCTAGCAAATATGGCATATTGCAAATGTTACATGCCTTCGAACCGTTAGTTTAACTGAGTTAAACAACATGAGACACAAAAGTGATCCGTAATTGTAGAGGTTCCATAATTGTGGGGGGAGTATACTTATTACAACGATGGAAATTGTCGAGCAAACCACTCAAAGTAAGATTTTAAAATAGGCAGGTGCTTTGATCGTTGGAATGATTTCAGCTAAATGGTATGCAAATTGACATACAGAGAGAGAGAGAGAGAGACAGAAAGGCATAGCACAGACGCAACCGGCCGGTCATTAATCATCCAAACGAATAGTTCGATTGTCATTATTACTCGTATGTCCCTTGCAAAAATGTTGTCGTGGGACCAATAAGCATCGAAAGGACATGGTGAATTTGATTAATGATGCGAGGCAGAATTTGGTGCCATTATATTGATATACGATGCACTCAAATCATAATTAAACCACGTGGTATTAAGTCAGCAGTCTAACCAATTGACTTTAAATCGCTCATAATGAAGTCATTTTTCATTTTCCATTATAATGTTCACTTGCCATTTTTCAGTATGAATTTTTCTATTTTTTAGCCTCCTGTTATCAGTTTTTTATTCTCACTTTTCACTTTTTGCTTTCACACTTTTTACTTGTCACATTAGAATGTAATCTTTGACATTTTTTTGACTGCTGATATTTCATAATTGTTCTTTTCAATTTTTTTTTTGCACTTTCGACATTCCGCTGTTTACTACTGTTTGCAATTTTCAGTTTTATTTTTCCGTTTTTTCTTTTTACTTTTCAAATTATTTTAATCGTTTTTCATTGTATATTTCTGAATTTACTTATACAGGTCGGACTCAATTATCCGGAGAGTCGATTATCCGGGAGCTCGATTAACCGGGGCTCGATTATCCAGAGAAGAAGGCTCGATTATCCGGAGTATTTTTTTTTGTATTTCTATAACGTACTTTTGTCTTCCGGGTCATTGGGAAGTTCGGGGATGTTCATAATTGTAACGGTACAAGCCCCATTCTGTTTAGGCAGTTCGTTTTTGTTTCTTTAACCAATTCTTACTCAATAACCTCAAAAGGTTAGGTATTATGGTTTTTTGTTGCCTATGAGGATAACCGCTATTGGTTAACCGGTTTCGGATTTATGGCCGGAACATAATCCTGTAATATAATGGCCATGATCAATGCAGTACTTAGAACCACAAGCAGGCGTGTCCCGATTGTTTTCCGGATACTCTCAGATTATTGAACCAAAACTCATCAAGCGAAATCAACAACGACTTGAAATTCGCATAGTAGCCCATTAGTGGCCATATTGTTTTATTTTGTTTTTACATCTTCGATATAATTAATATAGCATAATTTAATATCACATATATATAGTAGCAAACGCCGAAAAATAATCTAAAGACAACTTTTAATTTTTTCGTCGGCACATAATATTGTTTACAATATATTATAATAGAAAACTCGCTGTTCTAGATGAGAGATATTTAATATTTGAATGAAAAAAATGGCTCGATTAACGTAATGTTTTCCAAAACTCCGGATAATCGAGTCCGACCAGTACATATAACATTTAATTCCTAATTTACAATTTATGATATCTAATTTCTAATTTATAATTTCTATTTTCTAATTTCTAATTTCTAATTTCTAATTTCTAATTTTTAATTTCTAATTTCTAATTTCTAATTTCTAATTTCTAATTTCTAATTTCTAGTTTCTAATTTCTAATTTCTAATTTCTAATTTCTAATTTCTAATTTCTCATTTCTTATTTCTAATTTCTAATTTCTAATTTCTAATTTCTAATTTCTAATTTCTAATTTCTAATTTCTAATTTCTAATTGCTAATTTCTAATTTCTAATTTCTAATTTCTAATTTCTTATTTCTAATTTCTAATTTCAATTTCTAATTTCTAATTTCTAATTTCTAATTTCTAATTTCTTATTTCTAATTTCAAATTTCTAACTTCTAATCTCTAATTTAAAATTTTTAGTATTGAAGACAGTACTTGATTTTTATTTTCAATTTTGAATTTTGAAATATGAATTTGGAATACATATATCAAAATTCCTAGTTGAAGTTTGAATTTTTAATTTTAAATTGCGAATTTTGAATTTAGAATTTGATATTATAAATTTTGAATTTTTAATTTTTAATTTTGAATTTTGATTTTTTAATTCTCAATTTTAAATTTTAAATTTAAATTTCAAATTTCCAATTTTCAATTTTCAATTTTTAATTTTCAATTTTCAATTTTCAATTTTCAATTTTCAATTTTCAACTTTCAATTTTCAATTTTCAATTTTCAATTTTCAATTTTCAATTTTCAATTTTCAATTTTCAATTTTCAATTTTCAATTTTCAATTTTCAATTTTCAATTTTCAATTTTCAATGTTCAATTTTCAATTTTCAATTTTCAATTTTCAATTTTCAATTTTCAATTTTCAATTTTCAATTTTCAATTTTCAATTTTCAATTTTCAATTTTCAATTTTCAATTTTCAATTTTCAATTTTCAATTTTCAATTTTCAATTCTCAATTTTCAATTTTCAATTTTCAATTTTCAATTTTCAATTTTCAATTTTCAATTTTCAATTTTCTATTTCCAATTTTCAATTTTCAATTTTCAATTTTCAATTTTCAATTTCCAATTTTCAATTTTCAATTTTCAATTTTCAATTTTCAATTTTTCAATTTTCAATTTTCAATTTTCAATTTTCAATTTTCAAATTTTCAATTTTCAATTTTCAATTTTCAATTCTCAATTTTCAATTTCCAATTTTCAGTTTTCAATTTCCAATTTTCAATTTTCAATTTTCAATTTTCAATTTTCAATTTTCAATTTTCAATTTTCAATTTTCAATTTTCAATTTTCAATTTTCAATTTTCAATTTTCAATTTTCAATTTTCAATTTTCAATTTTCAATTTTCAGTTTTCAATTTTCAATTTTCAATTTTCAATTTTCAATTTTCAATTTTCAATTTTCAATTTTCAATTTTCAATTTTCAATTTTCAATATTCAATTTTCAATTTTCAATTTTCAATTTTTCAATTTTCAATTTTCAATTTTCAATTTTCAATTTTCAAATTTTCAATTTTCAATTTTCAATTTTCAATTCTCAATTTTCAATTTCCAATTTTCAGTTTTCAATTTCCAATTTTCAATTTTCAATTTTCAATTTTCAATTTTCAATTTTCAATTTTCAATTTTCAATTTTCAATTTTCAATTTTCAATTTTCAATTTTCAATTTTCAATTTTCAATTTTCAATTTTCAATTTTCAATTTTCAATTTTCAATTTTCAATTTTCAATTTTCAATTTTCAGTTTTCAATTTTCAATTTTCAATTTTCAATTTTCAATTTTCAATTTTCAATTTTCAATTTTCAATTTTCAATTTTCAATTTTCAATTTTCAATTTTCAATTTTCAATTTTCAATTTTCAATTTTCAATTTTCAATTTTCAGTTTTCAATTTTCAATTTTCAATTTTCAATTTTCAATTTTCAATTTTCAATTTTCAATTTTCAATTTTCAATTTTCAATTTTCAATTTTCAATTTTCAATTTTCAATTTTCAATTTTCAATTTTCAATTTTCAATTTTCAATTTTCAATTTTCAATTTTCAATTTTCAATTTTCAATTTTCAATTTTCAATTTTCAATTTTCAATTTTCAGTTTTCAATTTTCAATTTTCAATTTTCAATTTTCAATTTTCAATTTTCAATTTTCAATTTTCAATTTTCAATTTTCAATTTTCAATTTTCAATATTCAATTTTCAATTTTCAATTTTCAATTTTCAATTTTCAATTTTCAATTTTCAATTTTCAATTTTCAATTTTCAATTTTCAATTTTCAATTTTCAATTTTCAATTTTCAATTTTCAATTTTCAATTTTCAATTTTCAATTTTCAATTTTCAATTTTCAATTTTCAATTTTCAATTTTCAATTTTCAATTTTCAATTTTCAATTTTCAATTTTCAATTTTTAATTTTCAATTTTGAATTTTCAATTTTCAATTTTCAATTTTCAATTTTCAATTTTCAATTTTCAATTTTCAATTTCCAATTTTCAATTTCAAATCTTAAATTTTCAATTATCAATTTTCAATTTTCAATTTTCAATTTTCAATTTTCAATTTTCAATTTTCAATTTTCAATTTTCAATTTTCAATTTTCAATTTTCAATTTTCAATTTTCAATATTCAATTTTCAATTTTCAATCTCAATTTTCAATTTTCAATTTTCAATTTTCAATTTTCAATTTTCAATTTTCAATTTTCAATTTTCAATTTTCAATTTTCAATTTTCAATTTTCAATTTTCAATTTTAAATTTGGAGAATTTTGAGTTTTGAATTTTGAATTTTGAATGTTGAATTCTGAATTTTGAATATTTAGTTTGGAATTTTGAATTTTGAATTTTGAATTATGTAGGTATTTCAAATTTTGATTTTGAAGTTTTGAATTTTAATTTTGAATTTTAAATTTTGAATTTTGAATTTTGAATGTTGAATTTTGAATTTTGAATTTTGAATTTTGAATTTTGAATTTTGAATTTTGAATTTTTAATTTTGAATTTTGAATTTCGAATTTCGAATTTTGAATTTTGAATTTTGAATTTTGAATTTTGAATTTTGAATTTTGTATTTTGAATTTTGAATTTTGAATTTTGAATTTTTTTTTTTTTTCTTCACATAACATTTATTTGACACGGCACAAATACAATTTAATGTTTAACGGCGCCAATTATATCTGATGACTTAAAAACTAAAGCAAATTTTTTTTATCCTCGCTGCCGACTACGAGCTGAAATTAAGTCTAACTTAAAACTAGCATGGGATTTCCAATCAGTGTTTTGTTGTTCAATGGTCGTCTGATAATCGTCGAATGGCATGTATGGATTCGTTCTGCTGAGCCACGATGTCGTGAGTTGGGACAGAGGCTCGTAGTCCTTGGGTCCTGGTTCTGTTGTGCGGGGTCTGGTTGCTGGTTTTGTGCTTAAGGTTCAAACGTGTTCTTGTCGTTTTGTTGGGTGTAGACGGAGGGGAACGGGACTAGACTGGGGCGTGGATGGATTTCAGGAAAACGTATATAAGGGACATGTAGGATAGGTCACGGCTCGCCAAGACATCACGAACAGGAACAGCCGGCTGTCTACCCTCGGCCTGCAGGGAAGCTATTAATTTAGACCTGGCGTCACGGTGTACAGGGCATGACCAAACCACATGCTCTATGTCGCGAAAACCTTCACCACAGGCACAGATACCACTTTCCCCGAGCCCAACACGACGGAGGAGCGCGTCAAATCTATAGTGATTGGACATAAGCCGGGACATCACGCAAATGAAATCCCGACCTACATCCAACCCCTTGAACCACGGGTTCGTCGATACTTTGGGGATTATGGAATGTAACCACCTTCCCAATTCCCCTCTGGTCCAAGCATTTTGCCAACTGATGATCGTATTCTGACGTACAAGTGCGAAAAATTCATTAAAGGCAATTGGTCTTTCATAAATATCACCGTTTGTTGCGCCCACCTTAGCCAAAGAGTCCGCTTTCTCATTACCCGGTATCGAGCAGTGAGAAGGGACCCACGCTAAGGTAATCTGAGTAGATTTTTCGGATAAAGCACTCAGATGTTCCCGTATTTTCCCCAGGAAATACGGAGAGTGCTTAACATCTTTCATCGATCGGAGAGCCTCAATGGAACTGAGACTGTCCGTAAAGATGAAATAATGGTCCGTGGGCATTTTTTCGATAATCCCTAGGGTGTACTGAATTGCAGCTAATTCTGCGACGTAAACAGAAGCAGGATTATCGAGCTTATGGGAGACGGTTAAATTGTTATTGAAGATACCGAAGCCAGTGGACCCATCAAGAAGTGATCCGTCAGTGTAGTACATATTGTCGCAGTTGATGTTTCGGTATTTATTGGAAAAAATTTTAGGGATCTGCTGCACGCGTAAATGATCCGGGATTCCACGAGTTTCTTCTATCATGGATGTATCGAAAAACACAGTAGAATCAGAAGTATTTGATAAGTCGACACGATTTGGAATATTCGAAGAAGGGTTAATATTTTGGGACATGTGATTGAAATACAATGTCATAAAACGGGTTTGAGAATTAAGTTCGATTAACCTTTCAAAATTTTCAATCACGGGACGGTTCAAGACCTCACATTTGATTAGAATACGAGAAGACAGGCTCCAGAAGCGGTTTTTCAATGGTAGTACTCCAGCTAAAACCTCCAAACTCATCGTATGGGTCGACTGCATGCAACCTAAGGCGATACGCAAACAACGATATTGTATTCGCTCCAGTTTGATCAAATGTGTGTTTGCTGCGGAGCGGAAGCAGAAACACCCGTATTCAATAACAGACAATATCGTTGTTTGGTAAAGCCTTATAAGGTCTCCTGGATGGGCTCCCCACCATTGTCCGGTTATTGTACGAAGAAAATTCACTCTTTGTTGACATTTTTTCATCAGATACCTCACGTGACAACCCCAGGTGCCTTTAGAGTCGAACCAGACACCAAGATATTTGTGTACCAAAACCTGAGAAATCGTTTTACCCATTAATTGTGTTTGAAGCTGAGCAGGTTCATGCTTCCTAGAAAAAACTACTATCTCAGTCTTCTCCGGAGAGAATTCGATACCTAGCTGTAAAGCCCAAGCAGACAAATTGTCCAAGGTATCTTGCAATGGTCCTTGCAAATCGGCAGCTTTGGCTCCTGTAACAGAGATTACACTGTCGTCTGCAAGTTGTCTTATCGTGCATGAATTTGCCAGACATTCGTCGATGTCATTTACATAAAAGTTGTAAAGAAGGGGGCTTAAACATGAGCCCTGGGGAAGACCCATGTAGCTAATGCGAAAAGTTGCCAAATCGCCATGCGTAAAATGCATGTGCTTTTCGGACAACAAGTTGTGCAAAAAATTGTTCAAAATTGGAGAAAATCCTTGTCGGTGAAGTTTACCCGAAAGAATGTCAATAGAAACGGAATCAAAAGCCCCCTTAATGTCCAAGAACGCAGACGCCATTTGTTCTTTACGAGCATACGCCAGCTGAATATCTGTTGAAAGCAACGCAAGACAATCATTCGTCCCTTTGGCACGGCGGAAGCCAAATTGAGTTTCTGATAGTAGACCATTTGATTCGACCCAGTGGTCTAAACGACGGAGTATCATTTTTTCCATCAATTTCCGGATACAGGATAGCATTGCAATCGGCCTATATGAGTTGTGATTAGAAGCTGGTTTCCCTGGTTTTTGGATGGCGATCACCTTCACTTGCCTCCAATCCTGCGGTACAATGTTTTGCTCCAGGAACTTATTGAACAAGTTCAACAAGCGCCTCTTGGCATTGCCGGGTAGATTCTTCAACAAGTTGAATTTGATTCTATCTAATCCAGGCGCGTTATTGTTACAGGACAGGAGGGCAACTGAAAGTTCTGCCATCGTAAAAGGTGATTCTATCGCGTCGTGGCCCGGAGACGCATCGCGAACAATATTTTGCTCAGGAACAGAGTCCGGACATACTTTCCTGGCAAAATCAAATATCCACCTACTTGAAGACTCCTCGCTTTCGTTGACCGTTACGCGATTCCGCATTCTTCGGGCTGTGTTCCAAAGAGTGCTCATCGATGTCTCCCTCGACGTCTCGTTCACGAACCGACGCCAATATCCACGTTTCTTTGCTTTAGCCAAGCTTTTAAGCTTGGTATCAAGCTCCGAATACCGTAAATAGTCGCCAGGTATACCTCCCGTCTGGTAGGCCTTAAACGCGTCGGATCTTTGCGTGTAGACATCGGAGCACTCTTGGTCCCACCACGGAGTGGGAGGCCGTTCTTTGATCGTTACGCCGGGATATTTCTTCGTTTGGGCTTGCAACGCGGCGTCGAGAATCAAGCCCGCGAGGAGGTTGTATTCTTCAAGTGGTGAATGATGTTGAATCGACTCGACCGCTTTTGAAATCATTTCCTCGTATAACTTCCAATCGACATTTCGTGTGAGGTCATACGGAATGTCAATTGGTCGCATGCGAGTTGACCCGTTAGTAATTGAAATAAGAATAGGCAGATGGTCGCTACCGTGAGGATCGAGGATTACCTTCCATGTGCAATCCAACCGTAGCGACGTCGAACATAAGGATAGATCCAAAGCGCTTGGGCGCGCTGGAGGTTTCGGGATACGTGTCATTTCACCGTTGTTTAAAATAGTCATGTCGAAGTCATCGCAAAGGTTATAGATTAAAGAGGAGCGGTTATCATTGTATGGGGAACCCCAAGCCACGCCATGAGAGTTGAAGTCTCCCAAAATCAAACGTGGCGAGGGAAGAAGTTCTATTAAATCAAAGAGCAGCCGTTGCCCAACCTGTGCTCTGGGGGGAATATATATTGAGGCAATACAAAGCTCTTTACCTTGTATTGTCATTTGACATGCGACAACTTCGATGCCTGGAATCGAGGGGAGGTTAATACGATAGAAAGAATAGCACTTTTTAATCCCTAAAAGTACTCCTCCATATGGGGTGTCTCGATCAAGGCGAATAATATTAAAATCATGGAAGTTGAGATCAATATTTGAAGTAAGCCAAGTTTCACAAAGGGAAAATGCATCGCATTTGTTTTTATTTATCAAAACTTTAAACGAATCAATTTTTGGTAAAATACTTCTACAATTCCACTGTAAGACAGAGATAGAATCCTTCATATACGCAGTTGAATTAGGCATCGAAGGATACAATCGCTGCAAGGAGAGGCCATTGGGCAGTCAACTGCTTCAAAAATGATCTAACTGTTGGGAGGAATGCTGTAAGAAAAATTTTAATTGGATCGGGTACATTGAAAGTTTCAAAAATCCAGTCCACAATGTCAGAAAATTTCACTAATCCAGAGTTTGTTTCATCAACTGGGAGTGTAAAAGGAGCAACTGGGGTTTTAGATGTTCCTGGCAGTGCTGGGAACTCCTTCTGGGACTTTAAATTTGCCAGCCCAGGAGGAGTTTGCTTCGGTTTTTCCGCAGCACTGTTTGGTTTGTTTGTAACCTTCATTTCACTTTGAGAAATCTTAGGACCTTTTCTGGGAAGTTTAGGAGAGGAAACACTTTTCCTCTTTCTAGACTCCCCAGGATTGGCGTAAGATGCTCCCGCTGGTGAATCGTCAGAATCGGTTTCCTCAGAGGGCAACAGATCGAAGGGGTTCGAAGTAACGGGAGAAGTGGTAACGGTCTTCTTCAGCATGTCAGCGTAGGAACGCTTTGAACGCTCTTTGAGAGACCGTTTTATTTTATCCCTGCGCTGCATGTACACCGCACATGTCGAGAGCTCATGCAGATTTTCTCCGCAGTGAATACACTTTTCAGCGTTAACACTGCAAGAATCTTCCGCATGAGACTCCCCACACTTGCCACAACGTGCCTTATTGCAGCAGTAGGCGGCTGTATGGCCTAACTGCTTGCAATTCAGGCAGTTCATGACGCGGGGCACGTAGAGCCTCACAGGGAGACGAACCCGGTGGATCGAGACGTGGCTTGGTAGTGCAGACCCGGCGAACGTAACTCGAAACGAGTCTGACGGAGTGTATACTGTTTTGCCACCGATGATCGATGCTGACCGCAATTGCTTGCAGTCGAGCACCTTTACTTCGGGACACGTTTTGTTCTTAAAGCACCCTTTGGCACTTTGCAGTATACACTCGACGGACAGACTCGAATCGGTTATGACACCGTCGATCTCCACGTCTCGTGCGGGTATGTAAACGCGATACTCGCGTGTGAAGAGCTCAGAGCAAGCTATATCGTTGGCCTCTTTCGGGTTACCGACCACGACACGGAGCTTGTTAGGCCGGACCTTGGAAATTTCGGTCACGCCCTTGTACTCCTTCGTCAGGTCTTTAGAAATCTGCAAGAGGTTCAACTTTTTCGATTTCGGTCCTGCCTTTGGCCGAAAATAAACAGTATAGCTGCCCTGGGCTCCGTCTGGGTAAAGCCTGGGGCGAGGGGGGACTGAAGAATGAACAGGGGAGGGGGTAACAGAAGGGTCAGGGTCAGAGGGGTTCGGGGATGGTGGCGCGGGAGGCGAGGGATCTACATCCATCTTAAGTCTAGCGCACTAGCGCTGACAAGAACACGTACCTTTTTATTTCTCCCTTCCAGTAAGGTTGGTTGTCCGATCGTTCGAAGTAGCAGCCGTTACAGCCAGCAGCACCAATACAGCAGCACCAAACAGCCACCAGCAGCGAGCCAGGTGTGAGATCACTCCACACAGCGATACGACTCGCTGACACTGATGGCTTCTTCTTTTTCCTCGTTTGTGTCTCGTCCACTGCTGTAGCACAATCCAGCCAGCAGCCAAATCGGCTTACGCACCAGCTGGCAGTCACGATGCGAAACAGTTGCACAAAGGAACGACCTTGAACCCGGATTTATTTCACTCGACCAGGCAAACAATGCCAACACTTGTTCACACGTCTTTTGTTTTATACTCTATCGGACCGATCACCAAACACGTCCAGTACTGATGCGTGTTCGGCACAGAATGATGAATTTTGAATTTTGAATTTTGAATTTTGAATTTTGAATTTTGAATTTTGAATTTTGAATTTTGAATTTTGAATTTTGAATTTTGAATTTTGAATTTTGAATTTTGAATTTTGAATTTTGAATTTTGAATTTTGAATTTTGAATTTTGAATTTTGAATTTTGAATTTTGAATTTTGAATTTTGAATTTTAAATTTTAAATTTTGAATTTTGAATTTTGAATTTTGAATTTTGAATTTTGAATTTTGAATTTTGAATTATGAATTTTGAATTTTGAATTTTGAATTTTGAATTTTGAATTTTGAATTTTGAATTTTGAATTTTGAATTTTGAATTTTGAATTTTAAATTTTGAATTTTGAATTTTGAATTTTGAATTTTGAATTTTGAATTTTGAATTTTGAATTTTGAATTTTGAATTTTGAATTTTGAATTTTGAATTTTGAATTTTGAATTTTGAATTTTGAATTTTGAATTTTGAATTTTGAATTTTGAATTTTGAATTTTGAATTTTGAATTTTGAATTTTGAATTTTGAATTTTGAATTTTGAATTTTGAGTTTTGAATTTTGAATTTTGAATTTTGAATTTTGAATTTTGAATTTTGAATTTTAAATTTTGAATTTTGAATTTTGAATTTTGTGTTTTAAATTTTGAATTTGTATTTTTCATTTTTTATTTTTTGTACTCCATTTTTCATTTTCCGTTTTCCATTTTTAATATTATATTTTATATTTGCCATTTTAAATTCCCCATTTTTTATTTTCGTTTTGAAGTTTTGTCATCTTTCAGCTTTAAAATTCCCTTTTACATTTTCTGTTTTCCAATATTTCATTTTCTATTTTCTGCTTTTACTTTTTACTTTTTACTTTTTACTTTTTACCTTTTTACTTTTTACTTTTTATTCTTCACTTTTTACTTTTTACTTTTTACTTTTTACTTTTTAATTTTTACTTTTTATTTTTTACATTTTACTTTTCACTTTTTACTTTTTACTTTTTACTTTTTACTTTTTACTTTTTACTTTTTACTTTTTACTTTTTACTTTTTACTTTTCACTTTTTACTTTTACTTTTACTTTTACTTTTTACTTTTTACTTTTTACTTTTTACGTTTTACTTTTTACTTTTTACTTTTTACTTTTTATTTTTTACTTTTTACTTTTTACTTTTTACTTTTTACTTTTTACTTTTTACTTTTTACTTTTTACTTTTTACTTTTTACTTTTTACTTTTTACTTTTTACTTTTTACTTTTTACTTTTTACTTTTTACTTTTTACTTTTTACTTTTTACTTTTTACTTTTTACTTTTTACTTTTTACTTTTTACTTTTTACTTTTTACTTTTTACTTTTTACTTTTTACTTTTTACTTTTTACTTTTTACTTTTTACTTTTTACTTTTTACTTTTTACTTTTTACTTTTTACTTTTTACTTTTTACTTTTTACTTTTTACTTTTTACTTTTTACTTTTTACTTTTTACTTTTTACATTTTACTTTTTACCTTTTACTTATTACTTTTCACGTTTTACGTTTTTTTTTACTTTTAACATTTTTGGTTTTTTCAGTATATTCAGCTTTTTTGAAGCATTCATAAAATTCCAGGCACCACATTATTTAGCATTGACGAAAAGTAGCGCCACCCTTTTGTTTATGTGGCAAGCCTTACTGCGCAGGCTCAATTTTCACAATTGAACAAAACAGTTTTCCTCTGTCAGCTGATATCTGTTTTGCACCTCTCAGTAACAAAGTAGCCAGTGAAATCATACAATTCTTCAAAACTTATCATAACAACAATATCTCTCATAACAGCCAACAGTTGAAACCCACCCAGAAAAGCAGGCCATGTTGGCGGAAAACTTCTGACAACGAGCAAAATGGTAAGCAGGCCGGGAAAAACATGCTTTATTCGCGCGAAAAATTTTGTTTTGCTACGGATTTTCACGAGAGCGGTTCTCCTTTGATATGATCAGAGCAACGGGAGCGCGATACGATCGCTCCGGCTTTTCGCGATCGCGTGTTGTGTAGAAACAGGAAGGAAAGGATAGAAAATCGCAACAAACATGGCTGAACTTTGCATTGCTTGTGATGCAGACTTGCTGTGCAGTTTCCTCTCCGACGCATAGGCACCCGAGGAGGGACGGATGGCCGTAAAAATAGATTTTGCATCTAACTTGGCTGATGCGGTTAGTTTAGTGTTGATTAATGGTAGCAGTAGAACTAACTAACTTTATCTGTTTGTCATAAGTGAACCCTGGCGAAAAAATTCTACTCTAAGCTTAGGCACTGACGTAGTTGACTGTGTGTTAATTACCGGCCATTCGAGTATACAAAAAATCCGCCTTCAGATAATAATTAACCAACCGTAATGCTACGTACGGTCAGTGAAAATGCAAAAATTACATAATTGTTTCGCTTGTTTTTCGTTTTGTGTATCGCAGGACGACAGCCAGAGTTACCGTCCTCGCCAGCAGTCGACGCTCGGAATGGATTTTTTGCTGGGAGGCTGCGCGGCAACCTGTGCCGGTGTTTTCAGCAATCCGTTCGATGTGATCAAAACCCGGCAACAACTGCAAGGTGAGCTGGTAGATGCGGCAGAGCTTCAGCGAAATCCGTACCGTTCGATCCCGAAGTCGATCGAATCGATCTTGAAAGCCGAAGGCTTAGCCGGGTTACAGAAAGGCCTTGTTTCGGCGTTGGCATTCCAGTTCACGATGAACAGTATTCGGCTAGGGATCTATCAGAGTGCGGAGGACTACGAGTGGACCCGTGGCAACAGTAAATTCGGCACTCTAATATACTCGATCTTCTGGGGTGGACTAAGCGGCGTGATTGGAGCCACTGTGGCTTGTCCACTATACATGGTAAAGACACAGATTCAGGCTACTTCGCACGGTAAGTACGCCGTAGGGTTCCAGCACAATCACACCGGGACCTTAGCCGCCCTGAGTGGGATCTACCGGGCGAACGGAGTACGGGGACTGTGGCGAGGCTACCCGGGCATCGTGACCCGGACAGCCATTGGTTCATCCGCACAGCTGGCGACTTTCTCAACGTTCAAAGAGTTTTTTGTGCAGTTCGAACTGTTTCAGCAGTCGGTAGCATTCACCGCTTTTGCCGCCAGTATGTTTAGTGGATTCTTCTGCTGTGTATTCATGTCACCGTTTGATGTGATTGCTACGAGATTATTTAACCAAGGTGAGCCAAATATGCTTTTATAACCCTCCGTTGAGCACTTATGTTTGACCAGACCCAGTTCGAATTTAATTCAGTTTAAATTTGTTAATATTATCGCAACAGCTAAAATAGTTCCGTATCTTACTAAAATTTAGTGTAGAAAATAAGCAGACAAAAAATCAATGTAAAATAGATACATTTTGGTTCTAATAAGTTTATTGCAATCGATTTACTTTTTAAGGATTATTGCTAGTAAATATTAATTACGGGATGAATAGTTACGGAAGGTCCAATTTTGCACCACTTTTTCCAGTATTTCGGCCTTAATTTCACGATATCTGTGGTCTTGTAAGGCGTTTTAGGCTCATCCTCATACACCTACGATTTAACGTAGACCAAAAAATATAATCCATTAACGTCAAAACGCATGACCTTGAAGACTAACTTACAGGGCGATCAATTGAGAGATTAGTTGCTCACCAAATTTATTGTTTAAAATATTTTACGCGCTGTGTAGCTTGTGGCGCTACCTCGTTTAAACATTATCCTCCAATCTGGGCAATAAAAAGTCACGGATAATGAGCTGTCATCGTTCACCTTTGACGGTAACGTTTAGTTCAAGGCCCACAATCCATAAACCACTCCAAACTGTTGATTTTTCTGGATGCATAGACCATCGCACGGTGACGTCACGCACCTGAGTTTGACAGCTACTGGTAACTTTGTTTACCTCCGGGTGATGCCGTTTAATTCTCAATTATAGCAAATATTTTCAATTGTGATCAAAATGCCTTTTAAATATTGTGCGTGAGGTGCCAGTACAGTAAGAACAAATATAAATTGAGCAGCATTTTCACTACGCGCATGATTGCTCTTCAAGAAAAAAGCACAAATTCCAAAACGTAAGCAAAGTTACCACTAAAGGCCTGAACACAATGGACACGTTGCGGCAATTTGACAGTTAGGCCATATATTTCCTGTCAAATTAACGTCAACGCAACGCAAACGTATCCATTGTGCCTGGGCCTTAACTGTCAGACAAGTGAGGTAAAAGAGATTCGATGAGATAGTCTATAGGCAATTACTAAGCACACGAGATTCGGCAACTTTGCATGGTCGGTTATGGCAACCATAAAATGGTCATAACAGCCAAATTACATTATTCATAGATAACGATTTTGATAACGAATTTCTACGAATTGTAATTGTAATTTTCTTGTAAACCTTTCCATGATGAAATGGCATAGAATACGCTTGGACGACATTACACACCAATACTGCCAAAAAAAGTTGTAGCAATTACCTTTTATAAGCAAACACTAGGTGAAATCCCAATTGAACTTGGTTCCTTTGAAATAAATCACATGCATGAAATAATAATTCGAATTAGAGTTATAATGTTTGTAGCTTCAGAGATAAAGATAAACTAAACAGAACTTGCATTAAGGGATTTTTTCTTTTCTATTCGAGAAGAATACGGAGGGTTTTAATTTGGCGACTGTCAACTCGACGATTCTAATTGACTCCCGTGAATCTTTGGGGTCGCCAGCTAATCCAAAAATCACCACCTCCGGAAGGATGTTTTAGCTTCAATACAACACCGTACGATACTCCTGCCGTGAATGGGACGCATTTCTGACCCTCCTGTGTGTTGTAAACAAGCACTAGATTCTGAAAGTAGTTTTCAACAATCTTGTACACTGGCACCGGCACTCCGTAGACTCCGAAGCTCACAACGACGACCTCTTTCGGGATTCCTGCTAAATATAGCCTTCGCTCGACGCTCATCCGGCATTCTCGCTACATGCCCAGCCCACTGATTCCTGCCGTGTTTTATCCGCTTGACTATATCCGCCGATTTGTATGCCTGGTACACTTCATGGTTCATGCGTCTGCGCCGAACACCATTCTCAAGTTTGCCGCCAAGGATTGAATGCAAAATCCTACGCTCAAAAATACCAAGAGCTCGCCGATCAGCCTCTTTCAGCGTCCATAATTCATGGCCGTAGAGAGCCACTGGAAGAATCAGTGTTTTATAGAGGCAAGTTTAGTACGGATTTGCCGACTGCGGGACCTTAGCTGGTTACGTAAAAGGCCCTGTTTACGGCTGCTATCCGCCTCTTTATCTCACGGCTAACCTTGTTGTCACATGGCACTAATGTTCCCAGGTAAATAAATTCGTCGACTACTGAGGCCGTTGGATGCGGGAGAGAATTTCGTACACGGTATTGAAAAGAGTTATGCCCCGATAATTGCTACAGTCCAGGCGATGACCATTTTTGTAGATCGGGCATATGAGACCCTCCAACCAGTCCGAGGGCAATTCTTCATCAGACCACACTCTCAGCATGATCCGATGGATGGCACGATACAGCTGTTCGCTCCCGACTTTAAAGAATTCGGCGGGAATACCGTCCTTCTCGGCTGCCTTGTAGTTTCTCAGCCCTTTCACTGCTTTCTTCACCTCGTCCATGAATGGTGGATCCACAGCTTGACCATCATTCTCAATAGTCATCCTGCTCCTCTCGATTCCACTGTTTCCCTCACCGTTCAACAGCACACTGAAGTTTTCCTTCCAACACCTGGCCACCTTTTTTATCAGTTATCAGGTTCCCCTCCCTATCGTTGCACATGACAGGGGCTGACACGTTTCGATTCCTGATTCCGTTGACCTTCTTGTAGAAGCTCCTCGCATCGTACCTGGAGAAGCAACCTTCCGCCTCCGCAAGAATACGCTCCCAATGCTGTCGTTTCTTCCGACGATGGAGTCTCTTTTCGGCGGCTCTAGCATCTCGATATCTACCCACGCTCTGACGAGTCACAGCCGTGGCCAACATGTGATCCCTGGCGCGGTTCTTCTCCTCCGTCACTCGCTGGCACTTAGCGTCAAACCACTCATTGGACGCAGCTACCGCAGTTGTACCCAACACTTCTCGCGCTGTAGTGCTGATCGAACTGTGGATGTGTTTCCACTGTTCATTCAGGTTCCCTTCAACTCTTTCCTCAATCCGTTCATCAACCTTCTGCGAGTACTCTGCAGCCACTCCTTCAGTTGATAGCCGCTGGATGTTCAACTGCATCCTCCTCGTTGCCTTGGATTTCAACACGTTGGACGGCCGGACGCGGATTTTGGCTACTACGAGATAGTGATCCGAGTCAACGTTCGGTCCTCTGAACGACCTCACGTCTGTCACGTCTGAAAAGTGCCGTCCATCAATCAAAACGTGGTCAATTTGAGAGCAAAGCTCTCCATTAGGGTGCATCCAGGTGTGCTTACGTATATTCCGGCGTGCAAAATAAGTGCTACAGATAGCCATCCCCCTAGCTGCAGCGAAATTAACAAGCCTCAGGCCATTGTCGTTCGTAGTAGAGTGGAAGCTTTCCCTACCAGTTACGGGGCGGAAGAAGTCTTCCTGCCCGACCTGTGCATTTGCATCTTCGATGACAATCTTTATATCGTGTCCTGGGCACTCATTGTATGTCTTTTCTAGGGGCTCATAGAACATTCACCTTCCGCAGCTCTCTGGCCAGGATACTTGCGCGCCGGTTCGAGTAGAGTCCTTACATTCCGAGTACCGAGTTTCCAATAATCGTTGTTCTTTTTCGTTCGCCTAGGTCCATTTCGATTATTCCGTTCCGTATTTATATCTGGATTGTTCGTAGTATTTAATATTCGGTATGCTGCCTTACTAGGGCTGCGATGTCTCGCGACGGGGCTGCTGTCTTTGATATAGCTGACGAGGCACCGCGTTTCATGATTCAGCCGCCCGCTTCGGATCAGACGTTGTTGTACGCCGCCCCTAACATGGGAAACAGCCGCGTACGTTCCCTTCTTCCCAGTCAGCATACGACCAAAGTTTCCACCGAGGATTGGTTACCCGATCTCCGCTAAGGTTACTCGTATCCCGGTCGGCACCACGGGATAGGAGTTACTGGACAGAGGTGAATGACCACAATAGGATCTCAAGTGACACGTGTTCAACCATTCGCCAACCTTTCTCGATGTGTTTAACACACAAGTTGGTCTATATGATAATGGGTCACCTGGCGGTTTTCTGAAGTTCAGTAATAAAACCAATCCCTAGTGCTTCCACATCCAAAAATAGTCATTCATCTATGCATTTCTACATGACCGCCCAATAGTCATTCATCTATGCATTTCTACATGACCGTACATGGTCGTCTGAATGGCCAGGTTTGGGATTCCATCTGGTCTCGGTGGCTTGCTCACATTTAGGCAGTTTGCGATCTCAATAAGTTCCTCATTCGTAATCTTTACCACCTACTCGGTCTCTGCGAAGCTGGTGGAAAACCATTTTAGATTGACAAGACCTCGGCATGGTGTCATCAAACGCGCACATCAGTATGTTAATTAGTTGATTGGCAGTTGTGCGAGACTTCCTCGCTTCTTTCGAAGTCTCATTCAATTGTTTCCGCGCATACATCGGCATCAAAAAGCGATGTCTCCTAACCATAAATGGTTGGAGTATTTTGGCTCCCGTTTCCGCCCTTCTGGTTCGTGCAACGACTTCCCCACTCAGCAGCCCAAGTGTTAAAGTCACTGAAGTCTGCACAATCTCCGGGAACCGAGGAGGAATTATTTTGCGTCACGAAAGAAAGACCATTTACTCTCTAGTAAAGTTAAGAGAAAGGTAATTGCCATGAAAATGCTCTATAAGCACCCGTAGGATGCTTATAGAGCATTTTCATATAGGATAGAATAATTATTTCCGTGTAATTTTCAAAGACCTTTGAGGTTCCGTGGAGTTTTAACTTACCAAGATATCAATAAAAATCAAAAACAATAAATAACATCATTGATTGCTGTTGTCGATTAGATAAATATTTTTTAATTAAACTGTAAGGGAACATACTTAAATGACGTAGCATTTTTTCCACGATTTTCAAACCCCCCCTCCCCCCTCGTAGCATTTGGTCACAAAACTTTAACCCCCCTCTGAAAAAACGTAGTATTCGATCAACCCCCCCCCCTCCACTTCAGGTTTTGAGAAAAATGTACAAAAACACAAGTGGTAACTAAATACAAAACAAATTACTTGAAAATAAATCATGTCTAATTCAATTTATTTATCACTCATACATTTGCGACAGCACTTAATATTATGTTAACTTTGCTCTGGATTAATTTTTTCTGCCTAGAAGGATTTGTGTTTTGACACGAGAAGGAAAGATGTTTATACAACTACGCGTGATCTATATATCTGTAGAAAACAAAACAAAAACTAATCCCTGCACTTATCAGCTATGAAAAGAAACGAGTATCTTGTAACTTTCACTACAGTGAAACCTCCAGGAGTCGATATAGGAGGGACCATCGACTCAAGGAAATATCGACTCATAGAATAAATTTTCGAAGACGTCAATTATTTATGCAATAGATTGCATAGAACTGTGTACACTATTTTTTATCATTTTAAACTCAAGATATTATTCAATTTTAGTAGCAACAGGTGTCTAGAGTCAATACTTTTTGCTTCGCGAATCGATCCAGACCGATTGTTTCCGATATAGCTGCAAATTTGTTTGATATTGATTGAGATTTTTTTCTATAATATTGATTGATCATTTAAAATCACAATTCTGAAAAAAAAATCTTTAAAAATGTCAATGTGTAAAATATAATATACTAAAAAATGACACGTTTCATTGAAATACTGCAATCGACAATGTTATAGATCTATCTATAAGAGATGTGAGCATCTGATAATGTTTCTTTATTAGAGAGGCTTTTAGGTGATTTGCTTCTGCTATTAAATGATTTCTTGCTGGATCATAAATTTAGTTGGATAATGTTGAAGCAAGATTTTTTGCTAACTGTAGAGCTTCCAGTATTATTGCCCTAGAGATTGTTGTTTCGTCTAATTTCGCTAACAAAAATCATTAAAATCCGATCTAGCCTATCACATTTTAACAACAGTCAGCACATTATTCCTTTATTTCTCAGTTTTCTTCATCTTCTGCGGGAATTGAGATTCCATTCACTCTTTCACGTCAGAAGAACCTAGAATTTGAAATCAACATTGGCTCATAGAAACCAAACAACTAGCATAGTTACCATACGGGATCATCGAGCGAAGGAGGCATCGAGTAATAGAAATATCGATTACTGGGAGTGAGTTTGTATGCGAAATCGAAGGGACTGAAAATATCATCGAGTATAGGAAAATATCAACTCCTAGAACGACTCATGAAAGTTTAACTGTATTAAAATCCACAAAGAAACAACGATTTTTGTTTTCAAAACAGATTGTGTGTTTGGAAATCCAAGCGATTGTTTATGCAGTACAGCTTTCAGAAGTTTTCAGAATGCCACAGATAAAAAGATTTCGACAGCTCTCGCTGCAATACTTGTTTAGTGCATTTTTAGTATATATTTTCCCTGTAAAAAATCGATCCTTCAAAATAAATGCTACGTCGATTTTAATCCAACCCCTCCCCCCCCCTTGTCACAGCTCGTCACAAAACGATGATATCCCCCCTCCCCCATAAATGCTACGTCATTTAAGTATGGTCCCTAAACTTCTTTTATCTCAGAGCGATCAAGTTTTTTATACCTTTTCTGGGTCAATAAATGAACCATCCACGTTTTTTTATTTAGTTTATCATGTAGTATCATCTAGTTTATATTAAACCCTTCATTTTGACACGACTGTAAAGCACAAGTTAGTGCAGATTGCATTATGTCTGTACTGTTATAATTAAATCATTATTAAAACCGATGACTTCAAAAACTTTAGCTGCTAATTGATTAGGAAGATCATCCACAATCAGGGGAGCTTCGTAGTCGCAAGGTTACAGAGTCCGCTTTGAAAAGCGGATGGTCGTTGGTTCGAACCTTAATAGAATCAGGCCATTTGGTTGTCAAAAGACCTAAACATGGGTTTATTCTCAGGCGCTCTAGTACATACCATTGCTTCAAACTAAATTGTATAGTATGCCTGTTGACTTACCTCCTAACAAAAATGAGTCCCTCTTATAATAAAAATGGTTTGAGTAACGATAATAGTTCTCTTCAGAGAATTGTAATTAAGGAACGATATTGGCTGGAGGAAAGAGGTTTCGATAAGACTCCTTCTGCCGGTACCCGCATAACTGTCCTATATTGATTTTTATCACTTTTAAGTTATCATCAATCTAAATGATCAGTTATCAAAATCTAACATTGAGTTATCAAAATCTGTGTTACTTTTGTATGGAAATCAATGTTACTTTTGTATGGAAAAACATGGAGAAATTACTAAGTTGTGTTTGTCCCATGTTGAAAGTACCTGCATTACAGCCCCACTGCATAGTGGTACAAACTGCGAACATATAATCTTGCTCCAGATTAGTGTATATCGGATAATTTTAGGCATATAGAAGAATGCTTTTCAATTAACTAGACTAATGTTGTTCTTCTGCAGTACAATCTACGTTGCCGGTGATACTGCCGGTTGCAGGTTGAATTTATATGTGATGGGACACAATATACGAGTACTTTTGAAATGTACCCTCAAGTTTTGTCCCATATTGTATTTTTTAATAAACCGTAAAACCAATTCCACCCATGGTTTTTTGTTCTCGACGTTAAACTTGTGGTGACATAAAACTGTTCTGGTCATTGCACACTGTTTCCAAAGCTGCAAAAACGTGATCGAAATTATTTTGACCCAAACAACTAGATTTTAGAGCCATAGTGCCTCCATTAATTATTCTCCATTTTATAGAAGTTGCAATTTTGTGATTAATTCACTTAACAGTGAGAAGCGAATTTTACTTTTTTTCATTTTTGGATATAAAAATCCACTTTGTTCGGCAAAGTTGTTGCACATTTTATAAGAAACTTGAGAGAACTTTCTCAAAGGTACCATACTTCTATCTGCCTTTTTCAATGGACTTTAGTGGAGGTTTCTACAGATGGCCACTGAAAAGAATTTTTTTAAATATAACATTAAGTAGTGATTTTCTACAATTTTCCAGTGTTCTACATCATTGTTTACTACCACACAAAACACACAATTTCATCCAAGAAAGTTTATTTTTATCTCTCATATTTCATCGGTTATTGACGATTCTTATTGAAACAATGCACTAATTCACTAACAGATATCTTCAAAATCTGCAAATATCTGCAGATTAAACCTTTTCTATATTTAAGTATAAGAAAAACGCCATTTAGTCCAGATATAGGTATTTGTCTCTCGCTGTCCACTGTGCAGATATTCGTAAATAAACAAGTGCATTATTTTAATAAACATCTTTAATAACTAAATGAATTTGAGAGACAAAAATAAACCTTCTTCGGTGAACTTGTGTGTTTTATTATAGTTAACAACATTGTAGAACATTGAAAATTTTTAGAAAATCACTATAAAAAGTTATATTAAAAAAGGATTTGAGGGGCATTCTAGAGAAAACTACACAATAGTTCATTTGAATGACCAGATACAAGTATAGTGTCTTCGACAAAGTTGTTTCTTACAAAATATGCTAGAACTTTACTCAGCAAAGTGGATTTTTATATGCAAAAATGAGAAAAATAAAACTCATTTCTCACTTTTAGGTAGATTAATCACAAAATTCTAACTTCTACAAAATGTAGAATAATTTATAGAACAACTTTACCGAAGACACTATTACTCCAAAATCATTATTTTTGAGTTAAAAGTAATTAGTGTAAATTAGCGCATTATTCTAGTAAAAATCGTCAACAACCAAAAATATATGTGAGATAAAAAAAAACTTCCTTCGGAGATGTTGTTTGTTTTGTTGTAGCAAATAATTTTGTAGAACATTCGAAAATTGTAGAAAATCACTATAAATAGTTAAATAGCGAAAAAAGATTTTTAATGGCAATGTATAGAAAACTCCTCAAAAGTCTATTTAAGGTGAATCGGGACGTGGTCGCGATCAACTCGAATTTTGCAATCTAATTTTTTCTTGATTTATGAAGACTACGTACATAAAACTTTGATCAATTGTTTTCACAACTGTTGCATGCCTGAAGTAGCAATTTGAGTGCTGTTTATTTAGTGGAAGCCGATTTTTTTACGATCAAAATACAGAAGTAAAAAGAACTCTAACCTCAAAATTGTATAGGAAAAGGCCACAATCCCGTTTCACCTTGAATAAATAGATAGAAGCATGATGTCTTCAACAAAGTTGTTTCTTTTAAAATTTGCTACAACTTTGCTACAACTTTGGATTTTCATATTCCAAAATGAGAAAAATAAAACTCGTTTCTCACTGTTGAATGGATTAATCATGGAAGTGTTACTTCTATAACATGGAGATTAATTAATGAAACAACTTTGCTGAAGACGTTACGGTTCTAAAATCAATGTTTTTGGGTCAAAATAATTTCGATCATGTTTTTGCAGCTTTGGAAACAGTGTGCATTGGTTTTGGATGTAATTGCTTGAAATAGCTGGACATCAGAAAATTTACGGATAATATTAAATCGCCGTTTTCTCAACATCTTGTCCTTCTTATAATAAACCTGGCCGGAAAGGATCGATAGGTAACGTCTCACTCCAATGAATGGTAATTTGGTGATAGTAGTAGAATTGAAAGGGCTACGTACAGTAGAGCAGTAAGCTTAAAACGGAAGGATAAAACATCACACACAAGCAAGGATATAATTGAGAAGCGTACTTTAAGAGCAATACTACCATTAATATGAAGGACGGAAAACACCTGGGCATTATAGATCAAATGTCTCTGGTCGCAGTGATGTGTCTACATAAAGAAGAAAAATCCATAATAAGTGATCACAGTAAAGGAGATAGCACTCCAACTTGAGGACATTCTCGTGTGGTTTTCACTTTAAATAAATCCCCAATTTCAGGTACATTTTCTTCAGTGGGACACGTTATCAAAAGCTTCTGCAATATCGAAAAACCCTATTAGCGTAAGCGTTTTACTGTCAAGTGTTTTTTCTATTTTCATCACATGCAACGCTGTGCATGTAGATTTGTTAGATTGAATATAGGGGAACAACGGGTAACACGGACAGGGCGGGTGAGATGGTCCGTTGCTCATTTTTATATAAACCATTGAAATTAACACAAATCATTTATGCCAGTTACATACCAACAGCATTCTGTGAGTTTCGAGATATTATGTAGATTGAAACAATAGTTAGTTATTTGAGAAATAATAAAAATAAGCTCACCCTTAACAGCAAAGCAATGTGATGTAGTTTTTGCCGTGCCGAATTTAAGCTACTGCTGCGGTAAAACTTCAGAAAAATATAATTTTCAATGACATTGGAATATTTGAGCATATTTGAAACATGTGGGTGAAGATAGTTTAGTGAAAATATGATTTTTTTAAAAATCACATCGATCCAAAAAATTGTTTGCCTCTTGGGCAAAACGGTCAGCAGTTGTGTTCGCAAAATGGGCAGTCTGAGAAAACGACGATAGCACCATTTAATAGTGTTTCTTTCAGCATTCTTAGCACGTGAGATGAGACTTAAAGTCATTACCTCTCATTTGAAATAAAAATCATCATTACAAACGTAGTTAAAACCTGTAAATATGCTACATGTAAATGATGTGAATGATTCCATCTGCGCAGCGGACGGTAAGCTTTAAACACGTGCTTTTTTTGCGCAGCGCGTCGTCCCGTATAGGAAAGAAATTTGCTATAGTCTTTCATAGGGCCGTCTTACCAGCACAGTCGGTCCGTTTCATATGCACGTTGTGAAATAGTGGTTTTTCGAGACTGTTTTTATTTTAGTGAAAACTAATATAAAATCACTCTAAAAAGGAAAGGTTTGCATTATTTTATGAAAAGCACCAGTCAATGTCGAATATTATGAATATCGTTGGTTGCAATGTTGTTTTTGAGAAGAATAATGAATGTTTTCCTTAGGGTGACCGTCTTGCCCGTTGTTCCCCTATCTATAATCTTTACTATAGTTGATGTACTGTTTGGGCTGAACTCTTTGGACCTTTGAACCGATCAGACGAGAGCTGTAGTGGCTCGTGCTGTATCAAAAATTTATTGCCATGTTGCTCGCTTCTAGGATGTGTTTCTCAGATTCTCCAGGCGTCTCATCATCACCAGCAAATCTCCTTCAATCTGGTCGAGCCATCGTGCACTCTGCGCTCCTCTGTTTCTGGTGCCGGCAGGGCTGCACAGAGCTATCGTCCATCATCCTTACGACGTGACCGGCCTACTACAACCTATTGACTTTCGCTAGGTGTGCAATAGGGTTCTATCCAAGCATCGCGTGCAGCTCATAGTGCATGCGCCGTCGCCATTGTCCGACGTCCGTCTGTTGAAAACTCCGGAAGCGTTAGAGTCTTCCGCGAGAAGCGTTGTTATCATGATTCCGTAGAGAAGACTACCGGTCTTAGTCTTCTTACAGCGTCACTTCGTGCTCCGGATTACACATCACTTGCGCAATTGTGGCCTTAATTAATCGAGACACTTTATCCGGAAATCTGTTGTCGTGCATGGTCTGCCATAGCTGTTCTCGATAGACTGTATCATAGACCACCGTGGAGCCGAGAAGGATGTGATGTGTAGGCACTAGGGTAGGACAAAAAATAAATGTTAGCTCCCATGCACTTTTCGTGTTACTTATGGGTCCCATAACAACTGTGTAACTTTTCAGATCTAAATTATGCACCTAAATTCACTTTTTCAAAACTTATTCTCTAGAAATTCCCAGTTGGCTCCTAAAAATATATCGATACATGATATTTGTAGGAAATTTTCCTGGGAAAAACTCTTCTCAAGACCGTAAGGCGCTACGATGCTTGTAGAAACAGCTATTCACCCCAAACTGATTGAATGTCTGACGGACGGCTCACAATTGAAATTTTCCAGCAACACTGCTACAGCATGCTGCTATTGCAGACTTGCTTAAGTATGAGAAATAATTTCGCGTGGAATTAATTTTCAAAGTGTGATTTTTGCTCATAGTATCTTCGGGGAAGCCTTCAAGATAAATTTAAGTGATAACATTTCTCATCACATGGTTGAATTTGCAACAGCAGCATGCTGCAGCAGTATTACTAGTAAAATTCAATGCTGAGCCGTCCGTCAGACATTCAATCAGTTTGGGGTGAATGGCTGTTTTTACAAGCATCGTAGCGCTCTACGGTCTTCAGAAGAGCCAGGAAAATTTCCTACAAATATCATGTATTGATATATTTTTAGGACCCAACTGGGAATTTCCAGAGAATAAGTTTTAAAAAAGTGAATTTTTCCATATAAAATCGTAAAATTCGAGCGCAAATTGGGCGTTTCACCGATCGATCTGAAAAGTTATACAGGTGTTATAAGATCCATAAGGAACACGAAAAGTGCATATGAGCGAAAAAATAACACCATCGCTTTTTTCCCATATAACCGTGTCCCAGTCTAGTAGGCACGTTGTACTCGCGACATTTCTGTAAGATCTGTGGGATTTAGAAGATCTGGTCAGTGGTAGCACGCGCTCCCATGAATTCCGCTTGGTAGTAGCCCACGGACCTCCTGGTTTAAGGTGATAGACGACGGAATAGGATCTGTGAGAGTATTTTGTAGGCGGCATTGATAAGCGAGATACCGCGGTAGTTGGGGCACTCCAGCTTGTCGCCCTCCTTGAAGACGGGGCAGGCGACTTTTTCTATCCACTCGTCTGACAGTTTTTCCTTCTCTCAAATCCTGGAAATGACCCATTGCAGCGCTCTAGCTTCAGCTCCTCGATCTCGCAGAGAACTTCATGAACATCGAGGGCAGGTACTCGGTTATCTGCTGCTGGTTATCCTAGGTCAGTTCCTGCTCCGCTTCTGTTTACTGTATCGCCATTCATGTGTCCATTGAAGTGTTCCTTTCATTTGTAGACCACCTCACCGGCATCAGTAAGAAGGTTCCCATCCGCGTCGTTGCACGTATCGGCTTGGGGTACTGGTTTACATTCTCATAGAACTTCCGCATATCACTGGTACGGTACAGCTGCTCCCGCTTCTCATGTTCACGATCCTCTTGCTGACGCTTTTTTCGTCTGAGAATCGTGGTTATGTCGTTTCGTGCCCGTTTGTAATTGGCCTTGTTCTCTCTCGTTGACCTGCTCAGGTAAACCGCCCTGGTCTGGTTCTTCTCACTCACCGCTGCCTCACACTCCCTGTCATACCAGTCATTTCTGCCACTTGGTGTTTCCACTCCTAGTGTCACCGTTGCGATATCTCCGATTGCTGCACCAGCCATCATCGAGAGACGAAGCGCTAAACCTCTCCGCTTCAAGATGTTGCGCGTATTCCTCTACAGCCTGGGAGTCCCGGAGCTGCTTAATATCGTGCCGCGAGGTACGACGATGTCACGCGTGGTATACGATCGACAGTTTCAAGCGCACGTACGTACGTTTGTTATGTCTGAGAAGAACCGGCCGTCGATGAGAACATGGTTTGAAGAATTTGGTTTGCTATACGTTGGTCAGGTGATCTCCAGGTGGTTTTGTAGATGTCCTTTCGGGGAAAGAAGGTACATCGGATTTCCAGTCCTCGGAAAGCTGCGAAGTTGACGCAACGCTAGCCGTTCTAGTTCGTAATGGTGTGACGGCTGTGTAGGCCGATCATCAGCTTTTATATGTCTTACATAACGATCTGAGCATTAATGTTCCCGATAACGATCTTGATGTCTCTACGCGAGCAACTATCGTAGAGTTTCTCCAGCTGTGCGTAGAATGCTTCTTTCTCTACTTCGGGTATTCCTTCGGAAGGACAGTGCACATTGAAGATAGTGTAAATGTAGAACCGGCCTATTATTCTCAACAAACACAACCGGTATGCTGATCGTCCACCACTTGATCACACGACTGTGTATTCTGCCCAACACTATAGAGCCGGTACCCTGCTCATTAGTTGTGCAGCCGCTCTGGTAGTTTTGTGCCCTGCGGCCACAAATCCTTTGTAGCTCCTGGAGCCTAACGATGTCGCAGTGACGGGTTTCTATCTGATCAAGCCGAATCCGGTCGCCACCCGGGGCGTTCAGCGAACTACAGTTCTATGTACCAAGCTTCCAATCGTCGATCTTATTTGGTATTCAATTGTTGATTGTTCGTAGTATTTTAATTTCTCGGCTTGCTGCCTAATTTGGGCTGCGGATGCCTTAGTCTCGCGACGAAGAGGCCGGCTTGGGTGTAGCTAGTGAGACACCCCATTTCACAATTCAGCCGTCCACTCCGGATTAGACGCTGCTTAAGCCGCGTTTCTAGGAGAACAGCTTCTCGGGTACTCGTATGCGTGTCGGTACCACGTGGAGGTAGAGAAAGGAGTTGCTGGACATAACGCTTTAGACCTAGGGTCTAGTACTGCTGGTACGCACTGCCCAGCCGTTTACCAACCATGTACCAAAAACAGGAAGGCCCCAAACGCACCGAAACTAACACCGATCGAAAAATACTTGGTTTTTATGCAGCAGGCACCACGAAAGTATCCCAAGTATGTCAAATCTGAGGAAGACGTGAAGAAAAAGTGGGTTTCCGTACAGAAGAATTTTATGGTCTGAAAGTTTTTAAAAGGTCGGTTAACTATAAAGGGGTTATTCCATACGAAGTGTTGCTTTGTTTTTTTTTTTTTTTTTTAATCACCTATCAGTATTTTTTGGACATCTTACGTCTATAAATTGTAGGAAATAGAAAGGAATGGTTTCGACAAACAAGCTTAATCATGTATTCAAATCGACCCCAAAATTAGGATTTTTTTAACTAACTCTGTGGTGGTCTTGTCCAAGTTTGTGCTTTTTCGTGCTCACTTCGTAGGGAATAATAGGTGATTTGCTACAGCGTTTTTTTTCCTTGATACAATTTAATGTGGGCCACCCTTTGAAACATAAATATATACATTCACGACTCCATATCTTAGGTATATGTCTAAGTGTAATAGCTGTGAAAATATTTGTCAAAGATTCGTCATTGATTCCCCTCCTGAAGAGGTACAAGCAAAACGGCATTTTTCCAGGTTATTTGAATACTTCGGATAAATTCATTGTACACTCAAGTTAAGATTTCGTGAAACTGGTATGAGCTATGCTTGAAACCGTTTCTGCAGTTATCGTTAACCTACATTCCTTAACTAATATATTCTAGCTATAGTCAAAAAATACTAAATTTGGCCCTGGATTGTGAGTCTGCATCTTTATTTCCAAGAGTTCCATTAGTATTTTTTTGTGAACTCTGTTTTTAGCAGATTATTTACATGATCCTTTCAGAATATTTTCTATAGTTTTTCCAAATGCTTTTCTTCTGGATTCTCATATTTCATCGTAGAAGCTATAAGAGGTTACCTATATTGTTTCCATTGCACAGATGGCTTTAATGAAGTATAGAATCCAACTTTCCACGAGCGATAATGGCGGACAGTGGACGCAACCCATTTTGACCTTCTGGAGGTCAGGTAATTTTCAATCGCAGTAACGGAGTGAAAAACTTAAAAATGTTGCAACGTAGCCTGGTAACTTAAATAAACAGTTTTTTTACAATGCTCCGCGCCTGCGCATGACAAAATTCAAATAATAAAACGCCCATTGATGTTACTGTGCTACATACACGCTCAATCAATTCGCAAAGTATTGAGTTACTATTTCATTATTTATCAAGTTAAAATAACTTAGCAAAAAATTGTCATTGTTTAGCATGACAAATAAAATAAAAGTCTACAACAATATTTGATCTATTAGCAACTAAATTTGTTCAGATCAGTCATAGAAATTTATATTTTCTTGAAATTTATTTTTCATGTAACTTTTCTTACCTATCTAAGTGAAGCTGGATAACTATATAAAATTATATGCAGATTTAGTCAAACCAATTCTAAAACCGAACTGTTTATGTGTAAACGGAGAGTTAACAATCTGCCACAGTTACAAAATGTAAACAATTTCCCACCTCATTTTCAGGAGTGGACGGACGCGGCAAGGGCATGCTCTATACGAGCGTATGGGACTGCTTCCAGAAAACACTGCGCGCCGAGGGTCTGCACGGTTTGTACAAGGGCTTCGTACCAAACTATTGGCGCATTGCACCGCACACCATCCTGAATTTGACCTTCTGGGATCAGTTCAAAAGCTGGAAGGACCTGTACTACTAAGCTTGTGTGTTGCACTGATTTTTTTAAAACTATGTATTAGCCTAAAGCGAGAAAAAATAACAGAACAGAAAGAATTTCAGCAAAGTGATATTATTCAAACAGTTGTTTAAAGCTAACGAATAAAATGTTAAAATGTTAAGTTAGTCGAACTCAAAACCGAACGAAATATATGACGTACATTTGCTTTTGTTAAGTATTGTGATTTAAAGTTTTTTCGAGACAAGAGGAACAACCCTCATAGCAATTGAATCCGTTTCCGTGGCAACTTTTGTCGTTGTTTATCCAATAAAGACACCACGTGCGGCACATTACAGTACAATAGAAGAGAAGATACAGGATGCCTGTAATTTTGAAGGATTACACCTGGGAACAAAACCAGGACCAAGTAATTGTTCGGGTTCCCTTTCCGGACAACCGGCTGTGCCGGAAGGAAGTGTTCACCAGTGCACAATTGTTGAAAATAAACAAATTTCCGTACTATTGGGAGATTCTGCTGAGATACCCTGTCCAAGAGGAAGCCAGTCGATGCTCGCTGCTAGAAAATGAAGTGATTTTCCAACTGCAGAAGACAGAAAGTGGTCAAGATTGGGAGCATCTGGAGCTGGACTGCCCCAAAGCCGAAAGGCGCCGGTTGAAGGAAGAACTACTAGCGGACCACCAAAAGCGGTTGGAGGAAAAATCAAAACAACGTGCCATTGAGAAGGATCAGAAAAAGAAGGATGAGATTTCCAAGCAGATCGAGCGTGACAGTAACGATAGAACGGAAGCTGAGAGACTTCTAGAGGAAAGCAAGAAGCGTGAAATGGAACGGATGGAGCAGGCGAGAAAAAAGGTACTGCCGAGGCGAGACACTCCTCGTCCTCAGCCGTTCAAAAAACCTCTCAGCGTGATGCCTTCGATCCGACAGAGTGGCGCAGTTCAGGTGACGTTCACCAAGCGCAACTTTGTCACTCCCAAGCGGGAGTCGATGGAGCCGGACGAGCAGGAATGGATAAGAAAGCAATCGCTGGCCAGAAAAGCGGTTGGTTTCGTTGATGATGGTGACCTCCGCCCGGAGGAACGCAACCCGGAGTGGCTGAAGCAAAAGGGGGATTCGTTTTTCCAACAGAAAAATTATCTGGCGGCGATTTCCGCCTACTCGGCGGGAATCCGACTGGCAAAGGAATACTATTCGCTGTATCTGAACCGATCGGCGGCTCATTTTGCGCTGGAGAATTATCAGAGATGTGTGAGTATGACTATTATAAGATTTGTAGATACGTGATTATATGGATTATGAATCAGAAATATCTATAAAGTGATGTTCTCAGAAGGTTTCATAGCAAATTTCAGAGTTCCGGCTAAAACCTGTACATTTGTACAAAAACAAGTGTGCTTATTTTTGCAATATGTTTAATCAATGGCATATACAATCCCTTTACACTTTACAATGATTTAACGCTAACGTAAGAACTAGCACAATAATCGCGAACACAGACGGAACACGACGAGTGATCAGACAAGACACTTATTGCTCTTACAGATATAAAAGGATTTTTTTTTTTTTTTTTAAGGGGGGATTTGTTAGTAGCTTAAGTATTCATGATAAATATTAGTAAATAATGAGTATGTGTGTCCAGTCACAAATGGTGACTTCTCAACACTGTTAGAAATTTGTAATTTTAATTGTTAGGATTTGTTTGCTTTCGCAATTAGGACTTATCATTCGTAGGGATTTAAACCTACTTGTCAGAAAAGGGGAAGTAAACTTACAACTAACTTAATTGCTAACTTATTGGCTATAAAGAGAGCTTATCGTAGCAATTGAGGATTGCAACGATTTTTGTCGAAAATTGTTAATAATTTTATTTGACATAGCTTCTAATGGTTCAACACCAGTAAGTCTATGTAATTCCAGTGTACCAAACCAAGGAGGACGCTTCAAAATCATTTTATTCTGAATCCTTTGGAGCGTTTTCTTCCTTGTTGAACAGCAACTTGACCAGATCGGTACAGCATAAAGCATTGCTGGTCTAAAAATTTGTTTGTAAATCAAAAGTTTGTTCTTTAAACAAAGCTTAGAATTCCTGTTAATGAGAGGATATAAACATCTCGTATATTTGATGCACTTGGCTTGTATACTCTCAATGTGCTCTTTGAAAATAAGTTTTTTATCATAAATTAGTCCCAAGTACTTAACCTTGTCGGACCAACTTAAAATAACCCCATTCATCTTGACAACGTGATTATTGTTTGGCTTGAGGAAAGAAGCCCTAGACTTATGCGGAAAAATTATCATTTGAGTTTTAGAAGCATTGGGAGAGATTTTCCACTTTTGCAAGTAGGAAGAAAAAATATCTAAACTTTTCTGCAATCGACTGCATATGACACGAAGACTTTTTCCTTTTACGGAAATGCTTGTGTCATCGCAGAACAATGACTTTGTGCATCCTGGAGGCAAATAAGGAAGATCTGAAGTGAATATGTTGTACAGGACTGGACCCAAGACTGAACCTTGAGGTACACCTGCTCTGACAGGAAATCTATCAGATTTGGAATTCTGATAGACAACCTGCAGACCATCAGTAAGATAATTTTTTAAAATTTTGATTAGGAAAATTGGAAAATTAAAAGTTTGCAATTTCGCAATCAAACCTTTATGCCAAACACTGTCGAATGCTTTTTCTATGTCTAAAAGAGCAGCTCCAGTGGAATAACCTTCAGATTTGTTAGCTCGTATCATATTAGTAACTCTGAGCAATTGATGAGTTGTGGAATGCCCATGGCGAAATCCAAACTGTTCATTTGCAAAAATTGAATTTTCGTTGATGTGTGACATCATTCTGTTAAGAATAATTCTCTCAAACAGTTTACTTATTGAAGAAAGCAAACTGATTGGTCGATAACTTGAAACTTCAGCTGGGTTCTTATCCGGTTTTAAAATGGGAGTAATTTTTGCATTTTTTCATAATCTGGGAAAATATGCAATTTTGAAGCAGCAATTGAAAATTTTTACTAAAAATTCCATTGTGCTCTCAGGGAGATGTTTGATTAGTATATTAAAGATTCCATCGTCACCAGGTGCTTTCATATTTTTGAAATTTTTAATAATTGATTAAATCTCATTCAAGTTAGTTTCAATTATTTCTGCAGGTGAAAAATTCTGGGAAGAAATTAAATCAAATTGACGTGTGACTTCATTTTCAATTGGACTCACAAAATTCAAATTTGAGTTATGAACACTCTCAAACTGCTGAGCAAGTCTTTGAGCCTTTTGTTCATTGGATACAAGAAAACGTTCACCATCTTTTAAAACTGGAATAGGCTTTGAAGGTTTCTTAAGAATCTTCGACAGCTTCCAAAATGGTTTTGAATATGGTTTCAATTTTTCAACTTTAGTCTCAAAATTTTGATTTCTCAGAAGAGTAAATCTATGTTTAATCTCTTTCTGTAAATCTTTAAAAATAGTTTTAAAAACAGGGCCACGAGAACGTTGATATTGACGTCTGCGGACATTTTTCAAACGAATTAGAAGTTGAAGATTTTCGTCAATTATTGATGAATCAAATTTCACTTGAGCCTTTGGAACAGAATAATTCCTGGCATCAACAATTGCACATTTTAATGCTTCCAAAGCGGAATCAATATTCACTTCGTTTTGCAAATCAAGCTCATTATTGAAATTTCTCTCAATATGAGTTTTGTATCTTTCCCAATTAGCCTTGTTATAATTAAAAACAGAGCTCATAGGGTTTAAAACTGATTCATGTGATAAAGAAAAAGTTATTGGAAGATGGTCAGAATCAAAGTCAGCATGTGTGATCAAATCACTACATACATGACTTTGATCTGTTAGCACCAAATCAATTGTTGAAGGGTTTCTTACAGAAGAAAAGCATGTAGGACTATTTGGAGACAAAATAGAATAGTATCCTGAAGAACAATCATTGAATAAAATTTTGCCATTGGAATTACTTTGAGAACTATTCCATGAACGATGTTTAGCGTTAAAATCGCCGATTATGAAAAATTTCGAACGATTTCTGGTGAGTTTTTGTAAATCACCTTTAAAATAATTTTTGAGCTCGCGTGTGCATTGAAATGGTAAATATGCTGCGGCAATAAATAAAATCCAAAGTTCAGTTTGAACTTCAATTCCCAAAGTTTCAATAACTTTCGTCTCAAGATGGGGAAGAGCACGATGTTTGATTCGGCGATGAATAACAATTACAACTCCACCGCCGGAACCCTGAATCCTATCATATCTATGAACCACGTAATTGGGATCATATTTTAATTTTATGTTAGGTTTCAAAAATGTTTCAGTAATAATTGCAATATGCACATTATTTACTGTTAAAAAATTAAAAAGCTCATTCTCATTGGCCTTCAATGAGCGAGCATTCCAATTTAATATTTTAATTGTTTTATTTAAAATCATTGCTAAATTTTAAATTAGAAACAATTTTAATAGTAAAATTTGTGCCTATTTGAATGGCTTCAAACATTGATTTTGCCTGCAACATGGCGTTCATAAGATCGAACATTGCCTGTTGCAAAGAAGAAAGTTTACCTGCCGTAATAGGCCCCAGGCAGTTGGCATTAGAAAAAATATTTTCGGTAGCAATATTAGCTGGAGTGATAGGTGTATAATTATTCTCTAGCGTGTTTTGCTTACCCATATTAACGGTCATTTTCGAACTACCAACACTAGGCGGTATAATGTTCGAACTACCTGTAACCTGTGCATAAGTTAAGCGGGTATGCAAAGAAGTAAACTATGCGTCACTGGTACGCTTGGAGAATTTAGTTTTGAAGTTGGTTTTAATTGAGAAATTGAATTTTGTTTACCTTGCCTTGCCTTAACAATTGCTAAACGGACTGGGCATTGATAATAATTTGACATATGGTTGCCGTTACAATTCGCACAGCGAAAATTTTTACTCTCTTTCACAGGACATGTGTCCTTTTTGTGAGAAGAGTCTCCACAATTAAGACATTTTTGGTCCATGTTACAGAATTTGGAACCATGGCCATAACGTTGGCAAGTACGGCATTGGGTGATATGCTTTTCACTTCCGCCATACTTCCTATAAATTTCCCACTTTACACGCACATTATACAAAGCATGTGCTTTTTCAAAAAAATTTAAGTTGTTAACCTCATTGCGGTTAAAATGAATTAAATAATTAACAAGGGAAATTCCAGTTCTCTGACTGTTTTCGCCTCGTGATTTTTGTTTCATTAGAATTACTTGGGTAGGGGCTATGCCAAGTAATTCTGTTAAAGTAAGTTTGATCTCATCAACGGTTTGATCGTTGGTGAGACCTTTCAAGACAACCTTGAACGGCTTAGCGTTCTTGGTGTCATATGTAAAAAATTTGTACATCTTGTCAGTTAAATACTGAACAAGACGATCACGACCCATTACTGAGTCGGCTAATAAGCGGCATTCACCTCTACGGCCAATTTGATAGGTAACTTTAACGTCAGAAACAAACGTTGAAAGTTCCTTTTTAAATATATTAAATTCAGAAGAAATAGTTACCACAATAGGTGGAACTTTCTCCTTTTTTAAAGATTTTATATTTTGTATAGTTTCATTATTAATAACTTCCATTTCACCAGCTTCTTGCTCAGGCAAAATATCAAAAGGATTGTCACTACAGACACTCGAAGTGTCAGAAAGAGATGCCTCTCTTTTCCTCCCCGCAGCGATGCGAGGTTTCTTTTTCCGTCCAGCCATTTCAGGTGATACGAAAAAAGTTAAAACAAATGTTAAATTCAAAAGTAGGTAGTCTTGAGAAAGACTGATGGGAAATAACTTTCTGGTAGTCTTTAAAAGACACACTGACAAAACACAAACTTTGAAGCTATAGGCAGTCAAAGACCAGTCCACAAGCAACCGAAAAAACGTCTGATCTGTAGGACAGTTCAAGACGCACTGATATAAAAGGATAATATAATAATTACCTTTCGTCTACCGGTTTCGGGCTACATATTGCCCATCGACAGGACGAGATCCCATGTCCAACGGTTGGACATGGGATCTCGTCCTGTCGATGGGCAATATGTAGCCCGAAACCGGTAGACGAAAGGTAATTATTATATTATCCTTTTATATCTGTAAGAGCAATAAGTGTCTTGTCTGATCACTCGTCGTGTTCCGTCTGTGTTCGCGATTATAATCCCTTTACAATTATGGGTCAGTCAACGTGTTGCCTAAATGTTGAAAAATGAATATAAAATCGGAAAAGTTATCAACTACGAATGTTTTACTATCTATTTCTGTTTTCCGATGTATACTTTCGATCGACACTTAGTTTCACTGCAGCTGATGTGTGTAAATCGGTTAAGAAGAAAAATAGTACTTGCATGGCAAAAGACACAATTATGGGTCACTTTTGGCCTTCAAGATCATTTAGTTTATAAAACCATAAAAATCCATCACAAAAGTTATTTTATTGTTGTAAAAGCTTGATAATAAGTTATTTTTTTAAGTTGTGATGTATTTTCATGCAAAAGCAATAAAAATAGCCAAAATATGGACTGACCCACAATTGTGCACCGCAAAACGTGACATTACTACAATTATGGGTCACTTCACTTATTGCACCGAGCAGAATTATTGTTTTTAGTAACATTTTCAACATTAAATCATTTCAATCGTATGAATAGGGTTACAATTGAGTTATAAAAAATACCACTGTCAATGAAAATTGTTCAGTTTCGTGAGAATAGACGTATTTGCGTAAAAGTGACCCATAATTGTAGCTGACCCATGATTGTGGAGGAACTGTAATATTTTTCTACGTCTTTAAACAAACTAAAAGTAACAAATTGTGGACTTGTAAACATTTTTTTCTTTTTGAAGTTTCAACGTCGGTTTGCATGGTTCCCTTCTGCGCGATCCTAATACTAACATGGTTAACATGCACAAAAAATGTCATTATTATTACTATTATTGTTACAATTAATCCGTCTACATGAATAAAACCCCAACTACTAGCTATTACAACTACACTTTAAGCGGACAAGTTAATAAGTTTTAAACGGGTTCGATAGTTTCATACGATTGAGAAAAATGAAATACAGTATTTGTTCGCTAACTGGGCACGCTTTAACTGGGCTTCTTTTTAACTGGGCGCTCGCTAATTGGGACGATTCCCAGTTCAACAAAACAACAAACGTAAATGATCAAAACAAATGAAGGTCACGTAAATGTGGAACATTAAAGGATGATGCTGCTTCTTGTTGGTTTCGCGGTCAACTTTCTAGTTTAGTCTTCTAGTTTCGGATCTAAAAGCAACGTAAACAGTAACAATACGAATAGAACTTTCTGCCTGACGATCAACTTGAAAATTCAAACATTGTTTTTTTTTGTTAACACAACACGGCACAATTAAACATTTTATGAAATTAGAGCATTAGTCTGCTGTTCATTGAAATTCCTTTCGATGTTTATTTAAGTTTGAAATGACATCCTAGTTACTTCGTCTTCTTCTTCGGGTGGGTTATCTAGCTGGTCGCCGGAGGCGAATTATTTGTGCTCTAGGCCCAGGTAAATAATGTCAAAACCTCCAGGAGCAATTCAACCTGACGAACTGGTCGATGATGGCAACCAATAGAGCATAGGTGAGCGAATTCACACTGGATTCTGGACTGAACACCTCCCTGACACCGTATTCCCATTACCAATAGTTTGACAGTACCCCCATTATGACGAACCCCTCGATGCCGAGCCCCAAACAACAATGGCCGCAAAGGGAAGACATCTGACGTGCCCTTCACTCCCGTTCAGTGTTGCCTGATCTATCGATGTCGCTGTTTATAGCAGTGTGAAGCACAGCAGTGTCACATGCCATTTCATTCCCGCGTATACAAAAATACAGGCTACGAACGTGTCAGGGAGGTGGGACTGAAGGTTTCAACGGCAATTATATGTTGAAAATGGAGAACGTAGTGCCTGTTGTCACTAAAGGCCTAGAGTTAAAGTTTGGCCGACTGAATTCCCATCGATCTGGCAGCCATTCCAGAAATACAAAAAACTGGCAACATTGCAAGAAATAAAAGTTAATACATGACTACTCGTATTTTTCAGTTTCATAGTTATTGGTTTTGTTTTGTTATATATAGTTTTGGCAATTTGTTTTGTTATGTATAGTTGTGAAAAATGGTGTGCTGTTTACTATTCTGTTCAAATCGATTAACACGAGATTTTAAAAACAAGCTTTCTTCGATTCCCCACCGATAAAAATCATCGCCGAAAATGGCTTAAGTTTTGTGAATTACCAAAAGATTTTTAATAACAGAAATGACACGTCTTTGTAGCGAAAGTTTGGCGTTTTGAAATTATCAATCCAAATAAAAAATAAATTTTGCAGTTCCACTCTAATCACGATAATTTATACTTTAAAAAAGTAGGGTAGAGCGGGGCTAGTCGGTCATTTTTGGTCAAAATGTTCTGTAACTTTTTGTGGGAAATATTATGGCAAAAACTCATAACATGGAAATGTTGTGTTAAGTCTATAGCATCTAGGAAAAATATTAACTGTACAGAATAGTTTATGATTTTGCGGATATTCTATGTTTTTTGAGTGGATGTCAAATTGGCCAACTAGCCCCTCAGCTGGGGTAAGTTGGTTGGGATGTGGGGTAAATTGGCCATTTATATTTCGGAAGGACAATTAAGTTTTTCTTCCTCGCTGCATTTGCGGCAGCCTTTGGCGTCTCAGCGGAGGTCAAACCGCACCCGGTTTTTTGTTCATACATTTGCTTTCCGGAATCCCAAACAATGAAAAAAGTAACTCATGTTACTCTTTAATACCTGATGAGAAGTATATGTTTAAATCTCTCTTATAGTTTGGTTGCAAACTAAATCAAAGACAATACGGATTAAACTGAGAACCAGAGCCAAATTCTAGATTCGCATCTGCAATCACAAGCACAAAACTATAGCTACTTTAGCTTTTTTCTTTTTTTTTTTTGTTGTTGAAAGCTTGCTTTCGCCGAAATTTTCATCAGGTAGAAGGCATTTGTCGATGCATTAGTGTACGTTATAGTTATTTGAGATCAATGACTCAGCATTTATAGTGTGCAATAAAAGATTTATCAAAATGACAATGCAATGGAGATAACTTTTACCAAATATATAAATTCAAATAAATGGTTTTACTAAACAATAAAAAATGCTGTTTTCGCTTGGACCAAGATTGCATCACGACAGCACTATTCCTCAAATCGTATTTAATTGGTTACTTGAATACATTTATGATGTCCATATGACCAGCCAGCCCCGCTAGTATGTGACCAACTAGCCCCTCACGTATTAAATATGAAAATTACTTGAAATATATGAAAATAAAATTTTGGCGAAAGTTTGCTTTACACAACTTAAAACTAACGGAAATGACTCTCATAATACGTTGAGCCATGTTCATTTCCGTTTGGCTAACTTTGTTTAGACAAAAAGTTTCGACTTGAAAACCGAGTAAAATTGATGGCCAATTTGGCACCAACCTGTATTTATTATACGTCTAAATTAAAACTGTACTTCATTTCGTCATTTAGTTTCCCTGGTTATCTACTACGTATCACACATATAACCCGATTTTTTTTATACGTAGATTCGAAGATATTCTCATTGACCAACTTACCCCGTAACCAACTAGCCCCGCTCTACCCTACTAAAAGTTACCGGGACAATGCCTTTATATAAGTTTGTGGCTCTAGTGGCAAGTAAGACACCGAATAATATGTCGATCATTTACGGTCACGCCACTTTATCATTACGGTCACTGGTTACCTAATATCCGTTCGAAATTCCATGCATCACCAACAGCCGTAGTAACTCAGAACCTCATCTAGTTGTCAAGAGTGAGGAAAAACAAAAATATACAGAAATGCCTATTTATCGCAGAAATAACTTTCGGTAATGAGGCGACGTTGAAGTTTTTTTGGAGTAAGAAGAAATTTTTAGAAAAAAAACATAGAAAAACAGTTGTAAACTTTAATAACATAACATGTTAATAACATATTTTAAAATTCGTACCTAACACACTGCATTTTCACAATTTGAGCGATAAAATTACTAGAGGATACATACAACTAACATCAAAATTTAATCAGAAGCAAAATAAGAAGAATATAGAAAGTATAGCAGGTCAATGGCGTTATGATTTTTGTACCCATTTGAAATATTTTTGTTACATACGAGTTCCATCCATGCTAAATCACAATACTTCCCATGTACTAAGCCAAATAAGCCGTTGAGAGCAAAAGTGGTACATGTGCCATTAGGTAAATTTTTCAGGAGACGCGATAAACGAAAACACTCAAATAGTTAATTATTTTCAACAATTTTTTCCAACATAACTGCACTAAATCATTGCTGGAAAGGTTTCAAAAGACGGTACATGAAAACATAACGAGTTCTGGTTGAGAAACTTACACAAACTTCAATGGGAAAACATGTACCACTTTTGTTCTATGGGAAAAATAATGACAACCAGAAAACGTTGAGAGTAAAAGTGGTACATGTCCAGTGTGAGCATGAATGATGCATTATAGCTCTCTAATCTGAAGACATAGAACATTCATGTCTTCAGCAGAGTTGTCCAAGTGATTGAGTACTATTGAATAATGATCTGTTTGTTAAGTAATTCTGTCTCTTCGTGGCGCTAGTGTATATGTATTTGGTAACAGCATACGATTTGATACTGAAATAGGTGAAACACTAGCGCCACGTAGTGAGAAATTTCCAAAGCAGACAGATCTTCATCTAAAAGTACTCAATCACTTGACCAACTTTGCTGAAGACATGATTGTCTTATATCCTAAGATCCTCGACTTACAATTCATCTAACATGCCAGACTGGACATGTACCACTTTTGCTCTCAACGAAATGGTGATTATGTTATTTACCAAAAATTGTTTTGGTTATAACTTTGGTTTAGGTTGTCAGATCTCGGTTTTTCTTGGACATACTAGTACATTACTGCGTTCTACATCAATTTATGCAAAAAACCCAAAAAGTGCAAAAATGGCACATGTACCACTTTTGCTCTCAACGGCTCAAATGTAACAAGTCAAACATTCTTATGTTCGATTGGAACGAGTTTTGACAGTTCGATTGGAACTTTTCAGTGACAGTCGTCCAAACTTTATCTTTAAGGCTTTGGTTGTCACCGGTGCATATCACCTTACTCACCACAGCGTTGACTATGAGGCTTATTACGGGAGTCACTTCACGGTGAAGTGACAACCGTAATAGGCACGGTGAAAGTGATTCCCATTTGATTTGCACGCGTCTTTTTTCACCGTGAGATTTTTCCACTTCGTTCTCACCGTGAGGTGACAACCGTAATAAGCCCCTATATCTTTGTTGTTCCAAGCCATCATACCGTCAATACTAATGCCGGAAGTCTTCCTTGTGGCACTGGTCATTCTTTTTGACGTCTGTTGCTCTCATACATGCCGTCCTCTCATTCTGTCCTCGGTCGCACGTCCGCGTTTCTGATTTGCTTTCCATGGTTCTTTTGGTTGTTCTCGTTGATCTAAACATTTTGTCTCGCAACCGCGAAAAAATGGGAGTGGATTACGACAAAGCCGAAAAGTACTGTCACATACATCCACATTCAGACCGCCGACATATACCACCACCCAATGTAATTCATTCTTCCAAAAACGCATAAGGGGCCATCCACATACCACGTGGACAGATTTTTAACGATAATGACCCCCCCCCCTCCCCCTCCGTGGAAAACTGGACAACTGTCCATATAAATTCTAAACAAATTGTATGGACCGTGGACATTAGCCACCCCCCCCCCCCTCCCAAAGCTGTCCACGTGGTATGTGAATGGCCCCTAAGGTCAGCATACACTGAAAAATGGTTTGAGCCGAAAACCATAAGTTTTTCCATCATACCCGCGCAAAATAAAGATGGTTAAGAGATATAGTGTTAGGTATCAAAAACGTGTCATGCTGGCAATGAAGACTGTCCCGCGTCAAAGGATATTGTACGATCGAAATGCTGAAACTCTTCAACTTCTGCAGGAGGCGCGCGTGCCGAACATTTTGGATTGGTTTGCAACGCTCTGTCAAGAGCTGTCCGTTGTCGATGTAAATCAACATTCAGGAGTTTGAAGCACGTTCTCTTCAACTGATGGAAATGACGAACTTCTGACCCAACTCAAATTATAGCATGTTGAAATTGGGAATTTGGGATATCTCAGGGAATTTTAAGTGAATTTCAATACTTGGAATCGTTTCGATGAATTGGTTGCTAGTCAGAAGGACATTCGTGCCGACACAAATTGTTCATTATTCCTACTCTTCCATTTCCTTCGCTAACTTTCATATACCTACACGATAAATATTCAGTACGAATTAAAATAAACGAGCTGTGGGACTCAAAATATGGTATGAAGCGTCTAATCGAGGCTTGACCAAATTCAATTGTAAAGTTTCGTAACAATCTAGATTCTGAATGACGGTAACTTTCTGAACAAATCAAAACTCTACTTTCTCTTTCGTCAGGCTGAAGACTGCTCAACGGCATTTGATCTGCTCCAGCCACCGGTCGAGGCTAATCGGAAAGCTCGTGTAGCCTGTCTAGCCCGCAGAGGAGCTGCTCTGGCCAAGCTGGGCTTCCTTCGCCAGGGCTTCGAAGAAATGGTTGCAGCCGCCAAGCTGGACCCAGACAACGATGGTCTTCGAGCAGAAGTTCAAATGTTACAACAAAAGGTAGAGCAGGAGGATTCTGACTAACGTGTTTTATTAACAATAAAATTCAATGAATCCAGTAAATTAATCTTCACTACTACTCCACCCGGGTTTTTTCCCTAAACCATGAGACGGCGGGGTCTTGTTGATTTCCAGTACATTAATAAGCGCCAGCGGCGAGGGATCTCTTCCACGAAATCGTCGAAACACTTCGGATGGGTGACAGCCTCCACCGAGGGCTAGGAAAGTGTCTCGGAAACGGAGACCGACATCGGATTGTTGTCCCTTTGGTTTAGCTTCAACAAATGCGCTGTACACATCGGCCGCAACCATGCGAGACCAGAGCCTGCTATAGTAAGCCGCTCCCCAATCACCGGAGAAGATAGAACTCATCGAGCACGGATGGGCATCCTTTTTGTCCAGTGCAAAAGTGTGGAACTGGGGGTAGAGTTTTCTCACAATCTCCAGCCAGTAACCCGATTGTATGTGCAGCTCCAAGTCTAGATTAGAAAAATAAAGCTCTCGACAAAGTTCGTAGCCGGCCAGATGGGTGTGACGTTTTTGGATCGATTCAACACATTGATCCGGAAGGGTTTCTCCCGTTCCATAGTGGCTGCTAATCGAGCGAATCACGTCCGGATCTTGCAGTAGACTGGTGAGTACAAATCCAGAAATTTCAACCGCGTCCCATTCGACATTCGATAGACCAGCCACCTCACTGTAGTGCGTTTCCGTTAGCATGTGCTGTAGAGCATGGCCAAATTTGTGGAACAGAATCTGTACGTCATCAATAGTTAAAAGTGATGGTTTTCCGTACAAAGGTACTGGGAAGTTGCATATCAGAGCGGCCAGCGGTTTCTCTTCTGCTACAACGCTGCGATTTACGATTCCCACCATCCAACCAGAGTTTCCAACAACCGATATTTTCTCCTCTTCTCTACTGTATAGATCCGTATAAAATCCAGCAATCGGTTCGGTTCCTTTGCTAGCGTCGAAAATATCATAAAATCGGACATCTTCATGCCACGTATCAACGCCGGTCCGTTCTACAATCCGTATGTCTAGCAGTGATTCGGCTAGGCTAAACAATCCGCTTAAAACCTTCGGCATTGGAAAATATTCTTTAAGAGCTTCTTTGTCGAATTGGTGCAGCTCTGCGAACTGTCGTCGCTTCCAATACGGAACATCGTAGATGTCCAGCGTGTCTTTAAAGCCATTATCACGAGCAAATGGCTCCAAATCCGCCATTTCACTGTCCAAAGCAGGACGAGCAAACCGCAGCAGTTCATCCAGCGTGTCACGTAATTGCTCAACCGATCCGGCCATCTTCGTTTTCATCGACATGTGCACGTAGCTTTCGAACCCCAAAATCTTGGCTTGCCGCTTTCGTAACGATCGAATCATCTCGAGATGGGTGCTATTTTCGAGTGCTCTGTCGGAATTGTTAGAACATTTGCGTGTATCGGCCTGCCACAAGTTCCAGCGTTGCGTTCTATCTGGACAGTACTCCAAAAAACTCTGCACCACAAACGGTTGCAGAGTGATCTTCCAGGGACCCTTCACAACCTGAGACTGATCTACGGCAAGAGCTTGCAAAACCGAAGGCGGAAACTCCTTCATCACAGCTGGGTCTTTTACGACGTGTGAAAACTTTTTCACAGCTACCTCTCGTTTGCCGTGAAATTTCGACCGCTCTTGGGACAACTTCATCAGTACATCCCGTAAGTCCACCTTCGCTGGTTCGTCTACTTTGACTCCGTTTAGTTCCGATTCCAACAGGTATTTATTGATAAGTCTACAACACGAATTAAAATTATCAGTGTCTTTTTCATCAATCGCATTAAAATTTACATTACCGATTTTCTTCCAGCGAAAATTTGTTTTCCTTCCCAACGATGGCACTTTGCAGGGCATTGTATATCGGCAGACTGTTGAACTTAAATCTCCGAGCTGCCCGCGCTCGTTCGTGTATCGTCATGTAGCTTTTAGTCGGCATTTTAGAGCTGTTACCAAGATACAGTGTCTTAGCCACACCCCATGTTGTCTCTAGGGGAGTGACCACCTGCTCCAACGGTACAAGAATGTCTTTGATCACATCCAGGCCACCTTCTGCAGCGGTAATTTTCTCCTCCAGCGCACGTACAGATCGTTCCACCCCGGCCGCCTGTTGACCGATGGTTCCGACACACTTTTCGATGGTTACATTGTTGAACTCCGGTAAGCCATTCTCCGAACGGGTCAGCGGATTTCGTCCCGGTAAATCTTCACCAATTTCCGGCACTCTGGAAGCGGAAATGAGTGAGCTTAAGCCCTCAAGAGTGAAATTGACAGTAAACTTACAGTACGATATATCCGTGACGTTTTGGATTTGCCAGCAAATTGGAGCGATTCAGGAGCAAACGTTTTCCGCAGAATGAAACAGCCATGGTTATGCGTAAAATCAAACCAGCATGCTTCTTTTTAAATCTACAGGCGCCTATTGCGTTGTTCCCGTGTGACTTTCCGGCGCTTTTTTCACCTTCGCCAGCAATGGTTTGTTTTCGTATTCGTAATGTTTTTTCAATTCACGAGTGCTGCAAAACGTTGACGTTTAGTGCCGTGTAAAGTTATCGATCACACACACGCACACTGCTAGAGCAGAGTAAGCGTACCTTTTTGCTGATACACCGCTCATGCAGTGCTGCCGCATGTTCTTTCCTATTTTTAGGTTCAATAAGAAGAAAACTTTTCGCTTTTATAATTAATTCAAGGATATATCGGATAGACTTGAAGTATGTGTGTGATTTTAGAAAAATGTTATTTTAGGTATTATTTCTCGGGCAGAGTAACTATATTTAGGGATACCATCCGTCCTGATTTAGCAGGACATGTCCTGATTTTGAGATCCGTTTGGAGCGTCCTAAAGCTATCCAGCTTTTTTCGCAACATAATGGCGGTCGCTATAATGCGTGTTCGTAATAAGCAAACCCCTTCTGCTTACGTCAGTTTTGGGATTTCTGAGAAATTGGCAACACAAATGTTACTATAGATTTATTTCTCTTTTGATAAAATGCGTGAAGACTTCAATTTGACATGAGCAGAGTTGTCAAAAGGGTCAATGATTTAATACGAACTTTGCATTTTAGCGTCCGCCATTATGGGGTGTAAAAAGCTGGATATCAATTTTAATATCATTTGAAAAAGCCACGTTTTCTGAGCAAAGAGTGTTTTTTAAAAAATGTTTATCGTTCTCCTTGGATTTTAAAATGAAGAATAAAAAACTGCTCGAAATATCTTGAATGGCATTTCGTACACGTACGATATGTGGGAGAGTTGTCATTTAAGGTATTTCGAGCAGTTTGTTATCCTTCATTTAAAAATCGAAGGATAACGGTAAACAGTTCACGCGACTGCATTTTTTAGGTATCCACTAACGCCTAATGAATCAAAGTTGCAAAATTGTATCGTCCGAGAAATACTTAAAATAAATAAATGAGGGGCGTATTTTGGAGTGTAAATCTCAAATTACGTGTTTTATTTATTGATACCTTAAAAAAAAAAAAGAAAACACCTGATATCAAATTTGTACCGGAAAAAGTTGTCCTGATTTTAAACCCCGACCAAATGGTAACCCTAACTATATTGAACAATCGAACTACAATCAGACAGATGAAAAAAGCAGGCTTCTTCCGTTCTCTTGATTTTTGCCCAAATTTCCTTTTCTACCTGCCAAACCTCTTGGAGAACTAGACTTTCTCTCACACAGAGTGAGTAATTATCCACATTTAGGCGAAGAGTATTTCAGTCGCAGAGTTCCTTTTCACTCTTTATCATCACGTGTTAGGGATAAACCTTTCTTTGCTCTCTCAGTTTAAGAGGGAGTAGTCTTCGTTGGCATCTCCTTTACTAGAAGAGAAGTTGGCCAAATATCAAAACATTTAGGTTTATATTGAAGCCACATCCTAACCGTTTTCGAATTTAATATTATAGGAAGATTCACAACTCACCATGTGTGCGTATTCTGCAGAAAGTTCGATTTTATACTGTTTTTGTCGCACCCCAGAGCGATGTGAACGGTAACGCAATGCTCAGTTGGTCGCCGAGCAATTTATTTCATTTTTCTTGCGTGCGCGGATGCTCTGTCAAATTAAGAGCGTTTTTTCGTCAGAGAAACTATTACTTTGCGCTCTTTCTACAGCAGATGGTGTGATGCACATTGAATGTAAGCTCGCAGTTGTTAAGAGGGAAGAAAACTCTTTCTCTTTAAGATGAAGATGAGCAAAACAAAGCCTGGAAAAAGTACATATTCAAAGTTTCCAATGTTGTCCCGTTTCTTGATCTTCAGAAGAACAGATTAAATACGCACTTCTAATTTAAACCTGCAATCTAGCCAGCAATAATAATTTATTTTGCATGTTCAATCTGGTAATCCTGTGAATTTTAAACACAGCAATTGATATTCGTTGACCAAACCCAACAAACCATTTTGTTGAATAACGGCTAATAAGCTATCGAAATCCGCTTAATAATAACCTAATAAGCTATAAACCACAAAATAGTCTTTTGTAAAGTTTTATTTTGCAAAGAAATTTTTTATAAATTTTTAGACGTTTGTTTTTCTCCAGTTTCTTTTGTTAAGTACAGCAGCACACCCGAAAAAATAACGATGTATTTTGCGGTGAGAACAGTAAACACACAATGTTTTTTATTGTAACCTAAGACAAGAGGCGACAGCTGGTCACCGTTACATGCAACCAATTTGAACCGGCTGCTGATTGGCTGAATCCGATAACGCAATCGTCACGTAGAAAAAACAACGAGGTTACTTTTCACTGTAAAGCAGTGATGCTGGAGAGTCATAATTTAGCTATTATAATTGTTCATAAATAATGATGCAAAAGTATGCACATGATATTACCGAGTAATGTATTTCACTGTTATAACTTTAAAAATGCATTGATTAATCGTTGTTTACTATTTCGGTTGAAGTCCAAGAAACTTAGGAAGAAAAAATTTGATAGTAGAAGTATGCTTTATTAAACATAAAATAATAAATAAAAATTGAGTATTATTCGCCTATATATTGCAATTTTAATTTGTTTTATTTTGATTGACCTGCAGAAATTGTTAAAAATAATCATTCTGGCATCAACGGTATGGAACGTTTAAAAAATTTCGACGGGGATGACGGCCGTTACGAAAAGAAAAATAAGAAGCCAGCTGTCGCGTCTTGTCTTAGATTGTAACCATAAAAACATGGTATTTTTACTGTAAGCTTGGAAACGATTTTTGTCATTACCATGTTTCAACAACGCTCTTTCGTTGTTGCATCTACCACCGACAATATTTTTGCTATGAAAAACATTGTCGGAGACTTCTAAATGTACGGGAAAAATGCCTGGAAAAATGCTGTTAAGATACATTACAACCCCCCTTTTTCATGGTAAAAATGGCAAAAACTACGTTTTTATTGTTCTGGACAATATTGTCCTTTCACAAAAAAATCAGAATGCAGAGTATTTTTAAGAAAAAGAAGAAGCAGCACCCGCAACTGACAGACATCTCAAACACTGGTAAAAAAGTGCTGTAAGGAATAGCATTCAATACACGTTCAACTGGGGTAGTGAAATGTTCGTAATTAAAATACAAAAATATCCGAATAAGTTTTATTCTCTACACCTCATTAGTTAATTAGAGTCTTTTTATTTGTTTCTTAGGTTTTCATTTGTCTTGATCAAGCAAAGAATATCATATTCATCATCAAAGGCATGTACCATTTATTGCCATCAGCGATGGGCACCATTTCGTCTGTTTTTAGATCGGTTAGTGAATATGATACGACAACATCGGGTACGGGTTTGTTAAACTTCGCATGCTTTTGGCGATTTGATGTTTTTATCACAACAATGCCATGATATATAAAATAAAAGTCGTGGGACAACTATGTCTATAAAGCTCAATTTTGAAGATGCAGGAGACAGACATATAAACGATGCGCTGTACACTTTTGCGGTACTGGAAAACATTTATGTTATCTCAGGAAACAAATTTTCAAAAAAAAAAAAGACTTTCTGAAGCATAGGAATTCTCAAGCTGGAACCAACAGAAGCTATGGGGAAACTAGGCCTTACAAAAAAAAAAAAAAACACTAGATTTTAACGTTTATTGCATCTCTAAGGAATTTGGCATCACAATTTTTTATATCGAAAATTTTTTCATTGTTAAAAAAGTATAATTTTACCCGCACGACTTCCCGAAGTCCGATTGTGCTGAAATTTAGAATAGTGACTTCTTTCGAGAAGACGAAACTCTTGAGCCGTACCTCTAAATCTCTGAACGAAATTCAGAGGTCTTTTTTCCCATATATCTCATCGACACAATTTTTTGTTGAGGTTTTAGCCGGCGGTCATTCAGTAGTCAATGAAAACTATGTTATATTGCATTCTGTTTAAGCAACATCAAATAATGGATTATAACTAGTTTATTCGTAGAACATTCTGATTGCAAACCATATCAATGCGGCTCTGCTGCATAGTCGAGGGCAATGAATCAAGGCGGCTTCAATGCTATTCAATTTCAATTGAAGTAAATTAAGAGTGCATACGCTTTGACAAACAAGTTCATGAGTCGCATTTTTATCGGTGCTGTCTGAGATTGTCATTTTCGGTTGTCAGTTAGAGCGCAAAATTCTAATTTTTCTCTGAAATCACAATAATCAGTTATGTTTTGTGATTTCTGCCAACAATTTTCCGGACTGAGCCCATTGTTCGTCTCAAGTAAACAAACACATATGTGGAGTGCATCAAACAGGTGTGTTTGTTATTATCAATCAGCGAAATCTTATTGCTCAGACGTTCCTCCAGTCCAGTCTCTTACAAGATTCTCATTGGAATAGTTGAATCATTGATCTGGTTATCAAGTGAGGCAGTTTTATCTACTCCAACCGTATTTATAAGTGGTTCAAGTACTTGCCTGCGTGAAGTTGATTCAGTTTTTCCACCAGCTATGATTGCTGCTAGGGCATTGCATTACGTTTTAAAAATCGGAAACCGAGCGAAAAATGTTCACTTTTTCCGAGAGATTCTTGGAATGCAGGTATAGTAATTGAATGTTAGTGAAACAGCAGCCCCTAACTAATGACTAATCACTTTTATTCGTTTCAGGTATGACGAATGTTCTTGATAGTACATGAAGACGATAAAGCATTTCAATGCTAATCTGTTTCATTTTTATTGTTAAACCCTACTCTTTTTCTCGAGACAGGTATTGCGGCATGAGGAATTTACCCAAGGGTGTGATGCTGCTTGCAATGGGTAAGTGATATAACTGCAAATCAACTTCATCCAGTTTTTGAACCGGTTTAAAAATATATATCGTTCGTAGGCCATACGACAACCGCTGGAGCAAGACGATGATCGGATATGGACCAGAATCGTCTCATTTTGTGCTGGAGTTGACCTACAACTATGGCGTTAAAGAATATGCTCTGGGAAACGACTTCGGTGGTATGACCATCAGCTCGGCCAACATAATCGAACGGGCCACAAAGTTGAATTATCCAATGACTCAGAAAGGCAACCATTTCGAGTTGGTATCACCGGACGGGTACAAGTTTTTCATCACCAACGATGGAAGCTCGGTAGACGCGGTTAGAAAAGTTACCCTTAACTGTTCCGATTTAAATCGATCGGTCCAGTACTGGCACGGCACGCTGCAAATGAAAGAGGTCGCCAAAACCGACATTAGCGCTCAGTTGACCTACAGTGACGAAGGCTTTATCCTGGAACTGGTTCAAATATCGGATCCGCTAGATCGAGCTAAGGCGTATGGGCGGATAGCATTTGCGGTTCCGTTCGAAATTCAACCAATGATTGACGAAAGGATTCAACAGTCTAAAAACACCATACTTACGCCACTGATTTCGCTTGACACCCCGGGAAAGGCCACGGTACGCGTAATTATTCTGGCCGATCCGGACGGCCATGAAATTTGCTTTGTCGATGAGGAAGGTTTTACAGCGCTATCGCAAGTCGATCCGGCTAGCAATGGTCAACTGGACAAGTACATTAAAAAGGATCCATTCCAGGAGACATAAAACAAGTTTACACAGTTAAATAAAGTTTCCGTTTGTTATCGCAAATTTGTTAGTTTTAAAATCTAATCTTAGCTTCGCGCTGACAAGCGCTATCAAACCACCACCGTTTGATATCCTTATAATACTGTATTCGTTCGCGAGCTCCAACATCGTGCAATTTCCGGCACAACTGACAAAACGGTTGATCACCGGTAATCCGGTAATGCTCTTTCCACCAGAAATATTTGATATACTCGCTAGGGTTTTCCGCTAGCCACTCCAGGTAGGCGACCAGCTCCGGCACGGTGCCGAATTGCTGGACATCGATGTACGACCGTGGCGGGGCAAACTTAGCGTAGTCCGCTCCGCCGAATACCACCGGAATGATGTAGCTTTCCATCGAGTTGTACATCTTCTCGGTGATGTAATCCTGACAGAGGCTGTTCTCAAAGGCGAAGTAGAACCGGTAATCATCGGTCAGCATCTGGGAGCAGCGGGGCGAACCACGAGGGCATCTGGAAATACAGGATCGATTTTAGGGTTTTCTTTTAGCAAATAACGACACTAATATATTATCAAATATCATTAGAACAATTGTGTGGATTTGTGTGAATTTTGCGTCATGTTTTCACTTAAGTACTTAAAAAACTTCTAGTTTTTTTTCTAGTTCTAGTTCTATTGTGAAAAAAGTTTGAAAAAGATTTTTCGAGTAAACTCAAATTACCACAATAAAATGTGAAATTCAGACTGATTTTATAAAAACGCGTAGATCTCTGAAACATGAAGAGTTAGAAAATTTTGTTTATTCTGTAAAATTTCACAAAATCACGAGATCTACAATTTTGTCGAAACCCGCAAAGCTCTAGCGTGTAAGGGAAAGAAGTTGGCATCGCAACGCCACCCTCACGGATAAATTCCGAACTAATTCCAACATCCAAATTGAAGCCCCAACGATTTGAGGGTTTTGAGGGTTCAAAAAAAGTGATTTTTTTATTGCATATTATGAAAGTATAGTAACTCAATTGGTCCCGGCATTGATGATTCTATGTGAGTAAAATAAAAAATAAATAGCTCACTAAGTTTTATCGGGGTCTTTGCGCTAAGAAAAACTTTAAACGCGTTTTTCTCAAATCGATGTTTTTTGAGTCGGTGCACTTTGTATCTCAAATTCTATTCAACCGATCGTTCTCAAATTTTTTACAATATTTCCTTACATAATTTATGAGGTAACCCTGTTGAGATTTTTTCGTTTTTGATTTTATTTTTTTTTATTATTAGCAACAATAGTCATGAATTTAGGCCAAAAATCGGTATTCACTTTCAAGTCTTGTAAAAAGTTCAAAAATTAAAAAGAATGGAAAAACTCGACAAAGATACCTAGAGGGACATAAAAATTAAAGAAAAAACTTTGGTTATTTCATTTCAGATGATCCCGTGCTGAGGTATGACGTGCACCGCAAAAAGTATTTTTTCTGAGGCGCCTGCGAAGAATAGGGTCCTAAAGCTATACCGGTTTTTATATATCATTCGAAAAGGCCGCGTTTTCTGAGCAAAACGTGATTTTTAAAAAACGTTTATCGTTTTCCTTCGATTTTTAAATGAATAATAAAAAACTGCTCGAAAGGTCTAAGTTGACGTTTCGCCCATGTACGGTATATGAGAGAACTGTCATTTTAGGCATTTCGAGCAGATTTTTCTGTAGCAGAAAAAAAATCTGTAAAAACCTGTTTTTTTCTGCCTTCAAAACCCTACCCCCCCTTAATGTGTCTGGTAGATTAAACATAAAAGGCTCCAAAAATATTGTTTAGGATTAAGGTAGAGTATGCTAAAACAGAAATTAAATTTTTAAATTTGTAAATACTTAGTAGGGAGGCAATGACTGTATGGAAAAAAATTCATCATTAAATTTCAAAACCAACCATGTACATTTTATTCATCGGCCCAAAAAAAATCAGCTCAATCGGACACGATTTAGTAGTGCCTCAAAGCGCTCAAAGTTGTGATTTTTCGACTCTCGACAATCTACCACACAAGAAATTGGGAAAATCGAAACTTTTTTTCGATGCCAAATGTTTTAAAAACGTTTAAAATGTCGAGATCTGGTGTTATCTAAAAAAAAAAAATATGACCCAAAATCGACTTTCTGGGACTTTGCCGTTTTCTTGGCAACCGAAGGCCTAATATGTAATTTTTAGAACTGGCTTCTAAAATGACCCACAACTCGTTCCCAACCAGATCTGAATTATCTTAATGTTCATTAGGTATCTCATACCTGACTTTCATTGGTGTGGTTCATTGTTCATTTCTTATATTAAGCCTTCGGTTGCCCAGAAAACGGTTAAGTCCCAGAAGGTCGATTTTCGGCAAAAAGATCTCGTCGTTTTATGCATTTGTATGTACTCCCCCCTTGGTCCCCCCATTTTCGAGGGTCGAAAAATAACAACTTTGAGCGCTTTGAGGCACCGTTAAATCATATCCGATTGAACTGAAATTTTGCAGAGATGATTTTTTGGGCGAATGAACAAAATATACAAGGTCGGTTTTCGAAGTTTGACATGATCCTTTTCGCTGCCACCCTAGTAGTCACCTAGCCCCCAAATATATGTTGTTGAAGACTATGCACGTAATCGATTAAAAAAATAGTACATTGTACGGACCATAAAAAAGACGGCATTAAAAGTATTCAACCCTGACAACCAAAGCTAACTACTAACATCTCAAAAAGTTTCATTTCAATGGACAGGCGAATATTTCGCCTGAATACGAGTGTATCCCGTTTCCTGGTGAATAGCGAGAGGCTGACGAGGAAGGAGAGAGAGGTGACAAGAAAACTACAAAGGCATGAGGAGTTCTGATCAACTCTCGGAGGAGACAGGATCGTTGTCGCCTGTTCCCTAATCCGAATATTGATTAAAAATCGTGACGAAAGTATGTTGGCGGCGATTGGTCATCGAAGCCGCGCTACTCTAACAAAGGACGGAGTTACGAATTCTGGAGATCTGGTCCAACAGTTTGGAAGGGTGAAGCAAGTCGGAAAAAGTACGAAAACTCCTGGCAGAAGTGTTGGTGGCCGGCGAGTTACGCTGTCGTCGTGTCACACGTTTTCGACGGTGGAAACGGAAGTTCTGGAGGAATAGATGCGAAGAAGTCCGGTTGAGCATGGTCCCCGCTCTTCGATTCTCTAACCGATGGGTTTCTCCCTTATATACGAGCTCGTTGGATAGGGCGGAAGTTACAACATTTAGCGAGGCGGCGACGGCCATTGCAAAAGAGTTCTACTCATCACTGTGAATACGCTACAGGTATGTCGTTTTGATCCTCTCTCTCTCGCATGCATGTTCCAGTCATCAGTTTCTGACGGCCGCAACATTCTACTTTACTCATGTAATTTGCTTGAATATAAGTAATTAAAAAAGATTTATATGGTGTTTCTATCTACCACTGAGCCTTTTATATGTATTGTCTTTGTGTCTCTAGTTTTGTTTTGCCCTTCGATTCAAGTGAGTTATCGGTCGTAAGTTCTCCTCAAATAGCAGTTGTTAGCTGACCCTAGGGTCCATGTAACCCTTGAGCTAGTCGTACGTTACAACTCATATCTCTACAATAACGCAACCCGTATTGACAGTGGGTGATGTGAACGCGCCAAGCCACTGTTTTCTAATTTCATTTTTGTTACATGACATTCATTGATTTAGCTTACTTTTTCTTCAATATTTTTAAAATTAGCACTCAAACCTTCCTAGAAATATTTTTGGTTCCCAAGAACCTCCACATGCCAAATTTGGTTCCATTTGCTCGATTCCTTTTAGGAGCTTATTACCACTGCTGCCATTAGTTTATTATATATTGTGATATACTCCGCGTTGCTTTATATGCTCTGTCCTGTCAGTTTGTTCCATCACAAATGGTTATCAGTTAGAGTTTGAAATCCCGGGAACGATTTTTCGGGATTCCCGAGGAAATATTGATTCCCGGGATCCCGGGATTCCCGAGTTCCACGAAAAATTTTTCAAGACTGACTATAATTTCCTATACAATAGAGCAATAAAACTAGATACTCTTTCAACACACGAAACTGACGTCATCAAAGTGTATAGCAGCACTGAACTAAACGTCTGCCGTGTAATATCAAATTATTTGCTTCAACTATTTGTCAAAAATATTTGACATTTGATTAATATTTTTTCTCATCCAGAAAACGAAAAATTAGTCAAATATTTTCTTGAATTTTTTATTGTTCATTGTGAACATGTTTGAAACCTGAAAATTGATAAAAAAAATGTGAAAAAATCAATGCAACCTGAAATAAATAACGTACGTAGGCATTCGAATGCTCTAAAACCGACTTATTTTGAGTCGTATTGAGCTGATACGAACTCCAAAATGGTTTGAAATATTGTCCTGGCAATTAAAACTAGATTTGCTACGCAGTTTTTTTTTTTTTTTTTTGAAAATAACTCTCATCGTGTAATGGCATAGCAAACATTTTTGATAAAATAACGAAGGGGCTTTGCTATCGTTCAAGCTAACAGAGTTTTGAGCAAATATGTGCTATAGTGTAATAGTATGTTTACATAAGCCCGAAGAAATATTTTACCCAAAAAAGTCTGTACCCAATATTGCAAATATGTCCTTAGTCTAATGCCTGCGTAATACTGCAAAGAATTGGACACTAAAGTTTCTAATAAAATGGAGAAATCGCTGATTTGGAAGTATTCTAGAAATCAAACACCAGCAGTGATTCAGCGGACTTGAGCAAAGTTTCACGGAAGGAAATTACATTATTTCGCACCAGTGATGGCATAAACACGTGCAAAGTTGAACTGAGTAACACTTTTCCAGATTTGAATCCAACTTGAATCTGCTTCCTCTCGATAGTTTGAGTTTTTTTGCACCGCACACTCTGATCGATTGAGTTTAAATGCGTGCAATGCATGCAGTGCACGATGTATACAGCGAAGATGTAACGCGATGAGTTTTTTGAAGTAGAATACTTCTCTCAGGAAGTTCGGCTACATAGGGATGTGAAATGAAAATCTAAAACCGAAAAAAGTGAAAAATATGTCCAATTTCAAATGCTAATAAACCGATTAGTATTCGATGGATTTCCTTCGTTCTTGCAGCAATAGATTGGAAAATCTTCTAAGATTCTTCCCAAAATAAGATAATTGTAATTTTATTATTCACACTATTGTACTATTGAAAATAGTCAAGCCTTGTCAAAACGAAAATTTCGACCCCTGATTGGTCGTTATATGCTTGCTTCCCAAGCACGGTCGACAGAATCATATACCTTGCAATTGAAAACATGCTATTTGGCCTATATAAGAGCCTGTTTCAGCCGGAGCCGCTCATAATAGTTCTGAACAGCGACGACAGCAGTCCTCCCTTAGCAGCAGTGGGTACCATCGATAGCGGAAGCGGCCACAACTGTGGCTTGGCTGTGGATAGGCCAGCGTATAGCGGCCACAACTGTGGCATAGCGTAGCATCAGACAGCGACAACAGCAGTCGTCCTTCCTCAGCAGCAGCACTAGCCCTGTGGTTGGTCACCACGTCTCAGGAGCAGCGCGGTTTTTCTCAGCGTGTGTCGCCAGACAGCCATTATTCCCCCCGTGTTGGGGCAGCATAATGATTGCCATCAGGAAATCCAGTTTCGGAAATCAAAATGCCTTTTTGAAGGCAAATAAACAAGTCATTGAAAGTTAATAATTTTTGTCAACGCAAGCAAGCATTCTGTGTTGCATCCTAGCAATTTAAATTTGTCGCACCCGTTTAATTTACTGAATGTGAAATAGCTTCCACAGTGCATGTTGTCCGTGTATCTTATTTCCCCCAATGTTAGGGCAGCTCAAAGGTTGTAATTAGCAACCGATTTTGAACCACACCATGCTTTTTTCAAGGCAAATAAAAAATAATTGAAGGTTAATAATTTTCTGGCATCAACACAAGCAGACATTCTGTGCGGGATGCAATCAAATTCTGTTGTAGTTGTCTAATTTTTACTTTCACTTTATTTAGTAAACCCTTCACTGTAGGGGCAGCGCAAAGGCTGCGATCAGCATAACCGACATTGAATAATAAATTGCCCTGTTAGTACGCATTCACAAAAGCAGTTAGTCCGACTATGCAGAGCTTATATGAAGTCGATTCAATCAATCAGCGTAAACAGAATTTCGTCATCTCCCAGCTGCCAAGTTGCAACATGATGCAACACGCAACAGCGAGCAAACGAAATCGCTTGATGTTACAAACCGCAATAAGATACGGGTTAAAACCGTTGCGTGTGTGAGAGCACCATCGGTGTTTATTCGCTGGATACACTATCTACTGTCTACTGAACGCAATAATCTGCTTACATGCGACATGGGGACGGGAACATTTTCTTCAACCAAGCTGCACAACACGACACAAAACATGTTATTTTGTTGCTTCAATGAGAGTGCTATCGGTCCGGCTCGACAAGAAATCATTTTTGTGCATCCGTGCTACGAAACTGAGGAAAAACTTTAGAAACTGAAAAAAGAGGTGGAGCTTATCAAATGATCGCTATATCATTCCACCACGTACGTGAAATAATTCATTCCTATTTTCATCCCTATATAAGAGCCTGTTTTAGTCCAAGCCGCTCATCAGTCATTCATTCTCTGCTAGCGTGTTGAGCAGTATAGTCGTTATATTTTTTGCGCTGTTTGGTACGTTCTATATTTCAAGTTTCTTTACGCGTTGGATTTCCCGTCGAGTACCTTGGAGTATCTTCTGGATCTCGCCAAGGGTACTCCCATGGCTGGCAACAAGCCGCTCTTTCCTGTTCCATTAGAGGATATATCCGACAGTGACTGCGCGGAGCAGTCGACCGATGGTTTTCACCAAGTGAAGAAGAAGAAGACAATGGACAGACAAAATTCATCTGCTGCAACAACATCCACCGGTTCGAAACACAAACGCAAGCAGGCCGTGCCCCCCAGTTCGTCGGACCCAGAATCGAATCGGCTGCTGCAAAACAACAAGTTTGCACTGCTGCCGGTAGAAAATGGTAACAGCGAGCCCATCGCTAAAAAAGAGCGAGTCCCCCCGCTATTTACCCCCCTCCGGGACATGCTAAAGCTACAAGCGGAGCTTGCCAATTTATCGTTGGAGCCTCTCTACAAAAAATGTAGCAAAGGCACCAAAATCCTGTGCTCCAACATGGAGGAGTACAACAAAGTGAGCGATCTACTAGCCACGCACCAGGTGCCCTACTACACGCACGACAACCCAGCAACGAAGCCACTGAAAGTGGTACTACGAGGTTTGCCAGCTTTGGCTGCATCGACAGTGAAAGCCGAGCTTGAGCAGGTTGGCTTTAAAGTGGAAGCGGTTTTCCCGATGAATCGTCGATCCCAAACCGTCAAGGACGACCCCTACCGAGATGAGCTGTTCTTAGTACACTTCACTAAGAGAAGCACGACTCTTGGTGCACTGCGTAACACCAAACATCTGTTCCACACCATCATCCAGTGGGAACCGTATCGTCCTCAACACCGTGACGTAACCCAGTGTACCATCTGTTTGTGGTTCGGCCATGGTACACGAAACTGCAAAATGGTTCCGCGTTGTGACAAGTGCGCTGGGGCGCATCGCTCTTCGACCTGCCTTCAACCTGATGACTCCGAGCCTAAATGCGCGAACTGTGACCAAAACCATCGTGCCACCAGCCGTAGCTGCCCGAAGCGTGCGGAATTTATTCGCATTCGTAAGGCAGCGTCAACAGCCAATCAGAACGGACGTCATCGAAAGCCTCCCCCGGCTCATACACCAGATCAGTTTCCACCGATCCGGACCAGACATGTGGTCCCCGTGTTGGAGCCGCTTCCGCTCCCGAATAGCAGTCAACCGAATCGTAGCACGCCTGCTGCGAAATTTTCTGCGCAGCCCCGTCTCGCCGCCGCTGCTGCTCTCTCAAACCAAGGACCCACCCCGACTCCCGGATTGTCATACGCTGGCGCTACCTCTGGGACGTTTGCTGGTTCTACTGAAGACGACCCTCCACTATCAACAGAGGAACTAGTCAAAATCATCTCCGCTGCATTCGAAATCCAGCGTAAATATAAAACCCGCAGCCAGCAGCTTGCTGCAATCGTCGCCCTAATCTCCAACAATGGACCATAAGCCCTTCGTTATTGCGAATTGGAATGCTTGTTCTCTAAGGAACAAACACGTTGAGCTTCTCGATTTCCTTGGCGAGAAGGAGGTCGATATTGCCGTCATTACTGAGACTCATCTGAAGCCGGAAGTTAACATCTTCCTTCCGGGCTTCTAGCTGGTACGACTAGACAGGATCAATGCCGGGGGCGGAGGAGTTGCCATCGCTGTGAGGAACAACATCAAGCGTCGCCTGCTGCCGAGTTTCCAGCTTAAGACTATCAAAGCCATCGGGGTTGAAGTCGAAACCTCGCTCGGCCCAATCATCATCATCGCAGCGTACTGTCCCAAGCAAACCACCACCCGAGACGGTACCGCTGCAAAATTACGAAACGATCTGGCCAAGCTGACTCGGCGGCGGGCGAAGTACATCATTGCTGGAGACCTGAACGCTCGGCACGAGGTGTGGGGCAACCGAAGACGAAACAGGAATGGCATCATCCTGGTGGAAGACCTTGAGACCGGGCACTACAACATCTTGGCGCCGGAGTGCCCTTCCAGAATCTCCCGGTCCGGGGTTCACTCTGTCCTGGACATATTCCTGTCCAACATGGCAATCTTCGAGGTTCCAGTGGTGTTCGAGGAGCTTTCGTCGGATCACTATCCGGTGGTGCTGACCTTAGGTGCCACTGCTGAGACGGTGGCCAATCAGCCCTGGCGAGATTACCATCGAGCCGACTGGATCCGGTTTCAGCGTATCGTCGACGAGAACACCAACACCTACCACCCGTTGAACACTCCAGCGGAGATCGACCAGGCGTTGGACACACTCCAGCGTGCGATTGCCGTCGCACGTGACTCGGCGGTCCCAGTACAGCAAACTCAGGTGAGTACCGCCCTCCATATCGACAGCACCACTAAACACATCATAAGGTTGCGCAACATCTATCGGCGCCAGTACCAACGAACTGGTGACCGATCCAAGAAGACCATGAGCAACCGACTGACCAAGGTTATCCAGGAACGCATTCAAGATCTGCGGAACCACGAGTTTGGCCAAAAGCTCCGCCAGATTCCACCAAACTCAAAACCTTTTTGAAGTAGAATACTTCTTTCAGGAAGTTCGGCTACATAGGGATGTGAAATGAAAATCTAAAACCGAAGAAAGTGAAAAATATGTCCAATTTCAAATGCTAATAAATCGGTTAGTATTCGATGGATTTTATTCGTTCTTGCAGCAATAGATTGGAAAATCTTCTAAGATTCATCCCAAAATAAGATAATTGTAATTCTATTATTCCCACTATTGTACTATTGAAAATAGTCAAGCCTTGTTAAAACGAAAAATTCGACCTCTGATTGGTAGTCATATGATTGCTTCCCAAGCACGGTCGACAGAATCATATACCTTGCAATTGAAAACATTCTATTTGGTCTATATAAGAGCCTCAGTTTCAGCCGAACCCGCTCATAATAGTTCTAGACAGCGACAACAGCAGTCGTCCTTCCTTAGCAGCAGCACTAGCTCTGTGGTTGGTCACCACGTCTCAGGAGCAGCGCGGTTTTTCTCAGCGTGTGTCGCCAGACTGCCATTATTCCCCCTGTGTTGGGGCAGCATGAAGATTGCATTGAATTGAATTTACGACAACACAAGCAAGCGTTCTGTGTTGGATCCTAGCAATTTAAATCTGTCGCGCCCATCTAATTCACTGAATGTGAAATAGCTTCCACAGTGCATGTTGTCCGTGTATCTTAATTCCCCCATTGTTAGGGCAGCTCAAAGGCTGCGATCAGCAACCGATTTTGAACCGCCAAATGCCTTTTTGAAGACAAATAAACAAGTAATTGAAGGTTAATAATTTTCTGGTATCAACACAAGCAGACATTTTGTGCGGGATGCAATCAAATTCTGTTGCAGTTGTATAATTTTAACTTTATTGAGGTAACCCCCCACTGTAAGGGCAGCGCAAAGGCTGTGATCAGCATAAGCGATTTTGAATAACAAACTGCCCTATTAGAACACCCTCACAAAAGCAGTTAGTTCGGCTATGCAGAGCTAATGTGAAGTCGATTCAATCAATCAGCATGAACAAAATTTCGTCGTCTCCCAGCTGCTAAGTTGCAACATGATGCAACACGTAGCAGCGAGCAAACGAAATCGCTTGATGTTACAAGCCGCAATACGGTTAGGGGTTAAATAAAGTATTCTACTTCAACCTTGCGGTCGTGGCTTTGCACACAACCCTCCTGTGATTTTTTTTTTTAGATCGAATTTATGCTTTCAAAGGACAATGTAACAAACTGTTGCAGCAGACGCGGCGCGAATTTCATCGCATTTCGATTTTTATGCAATTGTTGTTATGCAGGATTAAAACTCAAATCCAACTCAAGTGTAATGCACAGTTAGTAGGGTTTACGTGCAAACCGAAAATAAATGTGAAAGCAAATTTTAAAACTCACTTGGATACGAGGGCAAAGTCACACTGCCTGTTTCGCACTAATAGAAAATTGTTAGCGGATCAGAAGCGGTTGTTTGACGATATGAAGACCCTGAAACCTCTTTTTCTTTGCAACAAAAATCGATAGAACTTGAATATGTTCTGATAAGAACTTTAATATGTTTTCTTTTCAATTCGTTTTTCATGAGAATTGATGATAGAATTATAAACAATTTTTTGTTACCTTTTATTAATTAACTTTATTTCAAATCTCATTTTTGCTATAAAAATTTTCTACATTCCCGGATCCTGTGGATTACCGGGAATTGAGATATTTCATCCCCGTTTCGGGGGAATATCGCATTTCGAGATGCACACGTCTAAACCGCGTTTTTTTCATAGCATTTTTATAAATTCGTGGAAAGTTAAACTGTTAAAAGCTCCCTCGATGTCAAGAAAAGCTACCAGTGAGATTTCTCTAGTCTCAATGGACTTCTCTAGTTTTAAAACCAACGTGCGAAGTGCTGTTTCAGTTGGTTTATCAGTTTGATAGGCAAACTGGAATTTGTTTATGATCTACTGTTCCACTATGATAATTTGATATGTAGATCAATGATTTTTCCATAATTTTCAAAATGACAGAATCTAGGATGATTGTTCTGTAAGCTTTGGAACTCATCCTGTCACGTTTTCCAGCCTTAGGATTAACCTAGGAATTTTATTTTATTTGTACAATTACATTCTATGAGACAAAGATAAGTCTTAATGAATAATGAAAAAAAAGAGCAAAAAAAAACTTCAAAATCTTCTATGAGCATCAAGAAGCCGTTGATGGAACGTATTCATTAGTAAGGTGGCAAATAACACGAATTGGATCATGGCAACCATATAGTCGATTCCGCGGTTCCAGATATAAGAAACTCCTCTGGCGCAGCGGTCTTTCAGGAGTGTATATGTTTAGTTGAGCCAATATAGCTGAACAGTCGATGTAGCCAGTCAGTAGTTTAGCAGCGAACACAGCTTGGGTAATTTGACGGCGAACCTCAAGTGGTTGAATACCAAGAAGACGATAACGGTCCTCGTATGATGGCAGGTTCAGTGGATCTTACCATGGGAGATAACGAAGAGCATAGCGTACGAATTTTTCTGAACCATTTCCATTCTGTAGGACCAGTTGGCATGATATGGGCTCCAGATTACAGAATTAGACTCGAGAATCGATCGCACTAGGGCACAGTAAAGTGCTTTTAAACATAACGGGTCAAGGAATTCATCGGCAATCTTGAAAATGAACCCCAATCGACGGTTTGCTTTGGCGATAATGTTGTTATTATGGTTCTTGAATGTCAGCTCGCTATCTAAGTACACTCCAAGATCTTTCACGCATTGTACACGGAGAAGATGCTGTGACGATATGGTAAAATCGTATTCGATAGGGACACGCTTTCTATTGAATGAAATTATGATGCATTTTCCAACACTCAATGGTAAGCAGTTTGTTGCACACCAGTTCACGAACGTATTTAGATGCTCCTGTAGCGCAACACAATCTCGTAGGCTATGTATAATTTTGAATATTTTTGTATCATCCGCATAAAACAGTCGACATCCGGGTGGCAACAAGAGAGGAGCGTCGTTTATAAAAATAGCGAAGAGTAACGGGCCCAAGTTACTACCTTGAGGAACTCCTGAAACGTTTGAAAAACGCCTCGAAACAGCTGAACCTATTTTCACGCATACACTTCGACTAGTCAAGTAAGATTTGAACAAGCGTACGGATTCTGATTGGACACCGAGTCGTTCGAGTTTACTAAGCAGTATCTCGTGGTCTACCCGATCAAACGCTGCTTTCAAATCCAGGTAAATTGCATCGGTTTGTAAGCTAGAATCCATGCTTTGCAAACAGCGAGAAACAAACTGCATAAGATTAGTGGCTACAGATCGTGGAGGGAAAAACCTGTGCTGGTCGGCGTCAATATAATAATCTCAAACAACTTTGAGCAAGCACACAGAGATGTGATCTCTCGGTAATTGGAAATGTCACGTTTGTTTCCTTTTTTGTAAACGGGAAAAAGATATGAAAATTTCCATCGGTCAGGGAATGTACACTGCTGCACGGACAAATTGAAGAGCTTCGCGATCGGAGTACTAAGGACTTCTCCACATCGCTTCAAAACCGCCGAAGGGATACCAGCCGGACCAAAAGCGTATGAACTTTTTAACTTATTCAAGGCAGCGACTACATCATCTGGACTGATGTGAGGTAATCTGAATGATAATACATCGCGTGGTACTACATTACTGGCTTCACGGACTTGTACGGGGAACGCCACCGATTCGTTAAAAAATTGCTGAAATTGCTCGGCAAACAGGTTGCATTTTTCATTTGTTGTTAGCTACATTGTCGCCCAGGAACATAGAAGTAGGCAAACCCCTTTCCTTGCGTTTGGTATTCACAAATGACCAGAATTATTTCGGGTGTGCGCGAAGATTGCTTTGTATGCGCCTTACATTCCTATTATACAAATAGCGGTTGAAGTGTTGATATTGACAGCTGGCAGTGGTGAACTGATTTCTGTTATAAGTAGAGCGGTAACAACAATATTTCCGTAGCGCAGCTGATCGCAATCGCTTAAGCGTACGTAGTCGTGGATTCGACCATGGTGGCTTTCGTGGCGGTTCAAAGAATGACACTGTTTGAGCGAACACACTTTCCAAAAAAGAATTAACTGCATTTTCGATACTAATGGATGGTTCCAATACAGCATTCCAGTTTATCTCCGCAAAAGCTGTAGTAAGTGTGGCGTAGTCAGCACGTCGAAAATTCAAAGCCCTAAGTTCCGATGGCTCGTCGTACACTATTATCGAAGAGGGGTTTAACGAAAGAACGATAGCAGGATGAACAGCTTCAAGCTCGACCAGCGGCTCGTGTGCAGCAGATACAGCACAAATTGGCAAAGTTTCATCATTTACCCATACAAGATCCAGAAAACGTTCGTTATCAATCAAAATATTGTTAAATTGTGTCAGACCATGCCAGCAGAGCCCATCGAGAAGAACAGCAATAAGCGGGCATATTAGAATGCTGCGTGTCCACTAAAGAGTGACCATTGTCCGAGGTAAACCAACGCAAACCAGATTGGTTGTAGTCTCCAAAAAGTAAAGCAGGAGTTTTAAGTTTCAAGCGGGAGAGTACTATGCCTATCGAGTCAATGTGCTGTTGAATCACCTGAGAATCGGACTTTCGATCAGGGGGTATGTATACGACACCAATACTAACGTCGCTATTTGCCGTTTCCACTATCACCCACAACTGCTCGACAGTGTTGAAAATAGGTGCAGGATCGATGCGACAACTCAGCGCCACTGAAACAGCTATTAAGACACCTCCGCCTCGCGTCTTTTGGCTGTTCAGATGGGATCGGTCGTTCCGGAAAACTGTGTAGCGATTCCCAAAAAGTTGCGCTGAGAAGATACGGTCATCGAGCCATGTTTCGGTAAGCACAATTAAATCATAATCTCCTTCAGAAACTGCTAGGAAAAATGAGTCGATTTTAGTGCGCAGCCCACGCACATTGTGGTAATAGATCCGCATACCAGCTACACGAGAAACAGATTCATGTACCAACGCACTGGAACGTGAAAAAGCATGAGGAACCGGAAGCTCAGATGTACAGTTATACTTGCCTGGCGATGCAGGCTGGAAGACCCCGTCTCCGTCACCGAACACAGGACCGGGAGAATGTCGAGGATGAAAATCAGTAGGCAGCGCGACTGTGTCGGTCGGATTAGGGGCTTCTATAATGCCTGTTAAAGGATGTCCCGGGTCCAACAGTAGCATTTGAAGAGGATGTCAGCAGGTTAGAAACGCAAATGTTTCCATGTTTCCATACTAGTCACTGGGCGGTTTACTCAAGAATGAACTGCAGGGCTGAGTGCGTGTATATTGCCGATCACATTCAGTCCGCGATTCGAGTTTTTTTTCAATAAATTCACGAAATAGTATGCCTTCTGGCCATGAGGAAGGCAATAAAGCTTGCTGTTTCAGGGCAGGGGGGAGACCGATTTGTATGATACAAATGTCATTGTTCCGATATCCTTTCCTTTTGGAACTAAACTGACAACATCCGATGGTTTTTCGTTGTCCAGGCAGCGAGCAACAATTTGACATACATCATCATCAGTTATTAGTGGTTGAAATCCCGAAAGGTACAACCAGAATTTAGGTGGCGGTGCTTCAGGAACGATAAATGGCACTGACAGTCCACTCAATTCTACCGAATTCGTCCCGCGATCAGCAACTGCAAGACGTACCGGCGTTCCGTTATTTCCTCGTCGTCGCTTTACACCTAAGCTAGGCCATTTCGCTGTACTCAGTGGCCGCGGAGTAATATTCGGTTCCGGTTGAGCACGGTCTAATGACAAACAATCCACTTTCTGGCTCAAACGTTCAACGAATTTGTGCAACTGATAAATTTGTGCTGATATGTCTCTTGTATAAGACGGGGGAGCACTGTTTTGTTCGGTTTTATCAGCCAAATATGAACGAATGCTCCTGCCTTGCAATTTGTCTCTGTACAACAAGCACAAAAACATTGCTTGCCCAGTAGCAAACAATTCCTTGTGAGCGCGATTATTGAATCCACAGCATTTTTGGCTGATGTGGAAATATGTATCACAAAATCCGCAGCGAACTGGTTCCAGATCATTAAAAATCAGCTGGCAAGCTCCGCACAGTTTCGTATCCCTTGCCGCTATTGACTATTGTGTTAGCGAAATGAAAAGTATACAGCCGGTGGCAGCACAGGAAGGCGAAATAAAAATTGCAGCAAAATCACTATCACACGTCTCAAAATGTACTAACTTCAATGTCTGTTAGAATGCGGCAGTCTAAAGAATGCGTAGTACCAAAATTTTGGTTGAAACGGGTAAATTTACACTATAAAACAATTATTTAAACGGAGATAAAAACAAACTTCTTCTAACGTCGATAACACATACCTAGTATCATGCTAGCCCTGATCATCTCTACCAGAAAGGGGACTATAAATCCCATCTGGTCCCGGCGATTTAAAGGAGATAATCTGCTCGATACGTTCTCGAGTTGTGCAGACTTTTTTGTTTTATTTGTATGGGAGCCCTCCTTTTTAGAATGGGGAGGGGTCTCAAAAAATTGCGATCACCTTTTGCAGCACCAAAACCCCTCACGTACACATTTTCACACTGATCGGGTCAGTAGTATCCAAGTCTATATGGGATAAACAGACAGACAGAACTGTATTTTTATAAATTTAGATGGATATGCAATAAGCATTTCGGTGCCACCAACAATAATTTCAGCTTGGATGCCACACGTTTTTAACAAAGACGTCTTTAGGTGTTGAATAGAGATCACAGTTATCTGATGACATTGTTTTACTACGCATAGCCAAAAAAAATTGCATTTTCATAGTTCTAAAAACCTACGAGCCACGTATCTCATTATCCACTGACTTTCCACTTGCTACAATTTTTGCTTCACTAACATATAAATTAGCCGGGAACCTTTTCCGGAATGCAAAGTAGAACTCACAGTTAACTTTTCCACTAACTTTGGTTCTACGATCTACACAATTAACTGCGTAATGTTTTCTCGGTAATGTGAAATACCGAACTACTTGAACACATTTTGGTTTACCATTCTTCGGTAAGAAAATTACTGTGAAATCGGAAACCGAACGTGTTTACCGAAATACCGTAAATTTTTTAACCGAAAAAATCCGTAAAACCGAAAATTTCAGAGTTCAGTAAACTAAAATACCGAATCTCGGAACCCTGACATCATTTAACCGAGATTTCATCAACAAAAAAAAACTCTTACCGAGGATTCCGAAAAACTGAACTGTCAAAATAACGAACGCTTCACTAACAGTTTCTTTCGTGTTTCGGTGTAGAAAGAAAAGGAGCAGGTTTTGCGGCTGATTATTATTATGGAGAACTAGCTGACCCGACAAGCTTCGTCCCGCCTATTTTAGCGTTTATTTTTTAAATTCAAACATTTCAAATACATTGATTCCTTGCGATTGGATTATATCGTTTAAAAATGATTGGTATAGGCAACATCCTCGACTTTTGGCTTTTGTACATGACCTCTATTCCGGATATATATTGGGTGCATTTCAGTTATTTTCGTTGTTTTCCAGAAACTGAAAGTGGTCATCTTCGAATTAAAAATGGTGTCCAGGGTCAATGCTTGGCTTCTCTACATCATTTCGATTACGGACATATTCATATGTAGTAGTATTCGGTTATTTTCGGCTGTCTCCCAGAAGTTGCCATTTTTCAATTCAAACTGTTGTCTTAGGTCAATTTATAGCTTCTTGCATCATTCTGGATCCGGTGATACTCATATTGGGTGGTATTTGGCCACTTTGGGCTATTTTTCAGGAGCCGTAAGTCGCCATCTTGGATTTCAAAATGGCATTTGGAGACAATTTCTGGTCCCTGAGCGTCATTCTGGTTAAAGAAACACCTATATTGGGTGATATTTGGTCATTTTCGGTTGTTTTCCAAAACCGGATGTCACCATCATCGAATTCAAAATGGTGTCTGTGGTCGATTTTAGCTTCTCTGTATCATTCTGGTTCCGAAGTTACTCATATTGTATGGAAATCGGCCATTTTTAGCTGTTTTATAGAAACCGGAAGTTGCCATCTTACAATTCATAATGGTGTCTGAGGTCAATTTTCAGCTTCATTCTCGTTCCAAGACACTCATATTGGGTGGTATTTGGTCACTTTAGGCTGTTTTTCGGACACCGGAAGTCGCCATCTTACAAATCAAAATGTTGTCTGAGGTCGATTTGTGGCTTCAGTGCGTCATAACAATCCCGGAAATACCCATATTGGGTGGTGTTTGGTCATTTGCCGCTGTTTTTCAAAAACCGGAAGTCGCCATCTTGGATTTCAAAATGGCATAAGGAGACAATTGTTGGTCTCTGAGCGTCAATCTGGTTGAAGAAACACTCATATTGGGTGGTATTTGGTCATTTTCGGCTGTTTTCCAGACACCGGAAGTCGCCTTCTTACAATTCAAAATGTTGTCAGAGATTGATAGGTCGATTTGTGACTTCAGTGCATCATAACAATTCCGGAAATACGCATATTGAAGGGTATTTGATATTCGGAAACCGGAAGTCGCCATCTTGGATTTCAAAATGGCATTTGGAAACAATTTCCCGCCTCCGTGCGTCAATCTGGTTAAAGAAACGCTCATATTGCGTTGTATTTGGTCATTTTCGGCTGTTTTCTAGATACCGTAAGTCGCCATCTTACAATTCGAAATGTTGTCTGAGGTCGATTTGTGGCTTCAGTGCGTCATAACAATTCCGGAAATACCCATATTAGGTGGTATTTGGTCATTTGGCCATCTTGGATTTCAAAATGGCATTAGGAGACAATTTTTGGCCTCTGAGCGTCAATCTGGTTGAAGAACACTCATATTGGGTCATATTCGGCTGTTTTCCAGACACCGGAAGTCGCCATCTTACAATTAGAGATGTTGTCTGAAGTCGATTTTTGGCTTCAGTGCATCTTAACAATTCCGGAAATACCCATGTTAGGTGGTATTTGGTCATTTGCCGCTATTTTTCAGAAACGGGAAGTCCATCTTGGATTTCGAAATGGTATTTGGAGACATGCCAGAAGAAGGTAGGGTGTCGAAACAATATGGACATGTTTGTTACACCTAAAAACATTCACCTGCCAAATTTGGTTATATTTGCTTCATTGGTTCTCGAGCTGTGCGTAATTTGAGTTTCATTTGTATGGGACCCCTCCCTTATAGAGAAGAGGGGTGTCAAACCATTATATTTGTTACCCCTAAAAACAATCACCTGCCAAATTTGGTTCCATTTAGTTGGTTAGTTCTCGAGATAAGCAGAAATTTGTGTTTCATTTGTGATGAACCCCTCCCTCACAGAAAAGGGAGGGGTCTCGAACTATCTTAGTCACCTTTCCCGGCCCCTAAAACCCCTATATACAAAATTTCACGTCGATCGGTTCGGTAGTTTTCAAGCCTATATGAATCAGACAGACAGACAGACAGACAGACAGACAAACAGACAGACAAAGCTGCATTTTTATATGTTTAGATTCTGCAATGTTCAGATTAACTAAAATATTGAGTGAATATAGACTATTTTATCTCAGATTTCGTCTTTTTGCAGCAAAGAATATTTGAAGAATACTATTAATTCTTTCTTTTTAAGGTTACCAACTCGCTTCGCAGGATGGAAATTGCAGAGTGATGTTACGTTATTTCCTGGAAGCAATACAACCCTCTAGTTTTTACCAAAGCTGTGTTTAGTTGAATCAATTGACTTAGTAATTGATAAATTAATTTGTATATTTAATTGTTTTGATCATAATCTGGGTTATCTGATGAACAAAAATCGCAAAATACGTACCTCAGTAAGTTTTACTGATGTTCTCGTAATACTTTGACAGTTGAACATAACCGAGAATCTCGTTAAAGCTGACAGGTTTTTGATTTTTTGTTTTACAGAATCTCGGTGTTTTGATGCATTACCGAGATTTTTACCGAGATCTCAGCTGTTGAAATCTCGGTAATTTATTTTACCGTACTCGGTGATAATATCTAAGTGTGATGATTGAAGATTTACGATTAGTTATTTATGAATTTTGCCGGTATAATAACCAAGATTCTTGTAGATATAAAATGTTCGATCTAACCAAGGTAAAAATATCTGAAATACTGAAAGCCATCGTACCGATTTTCAAGATCGTGAAAAAACAGAAACAGGCTTCGAGAGAGTAAATGTAAAAAAAAAATATTTGCGATAGTAAGATAAAATATCGCACCTTGGTACCTTAATTAAATTGCACTTATGTGCAATGTGTTTTCATATCCACACACGCATCGTTAAACAGAGACAAAACTGCGCGGTCACTTAGTACTACCTACCTATTTTCATACGATGCGAGTCACTTTTGATGCATTGATGAGCAATTGATTTGGATTGTTTTAGTGGGAGGCACAAAGCAGATCACGTAATACTTGAAAATGCTTAGAAAGAATCGAGTGCAATTCAACGTTGGGTTGCACAAGTGGCTGAATAATGTTCAATTCGGTTCGTATTTCCTATGCCTTCGCTGATGGAAAACTACCCAAATAAATAAGACAGCCCGAAATTAAAAATAATTGGAGCAATTAGGTCAAAATAGATTTCCAAACTTAGCAAACAACTTCCGTGGGAGGAAAACCTGCTTATCTAAAAATCAACACACGTTGTAATCGAAAGCCCTTGATGGTTGGTATTTTCAGCTACCGCCGCCCAAGCTTCTCATCAATTATGAATCGGGCGGGAAACCTTGGCCGGTCGGTAGGTAATCAAAGTTCATGCTCGCGTAAAATGCAATGACTAACACCGCTCGGCGAGAAGTGAAATGTGAGCAAAAATAATACAATATTCTAGCCCGACAAAACACACCTCCTATCGGCACTAACAATCTTAAATCAACAGACAATTTGGCGACCGGTTCGCCGGTTCAACTTACTCCATGGTGCCGCACTTGCCGTAAACATCCACCTCCATTAGCTGCTGGATCTGCTGCACCAATTCGTCCCGCCGCGAGAAGGCGCCACAGTGCGAGACAAATTGGACGCCCATTTTTGACTTCCGTGTCGCTAGCTCTAGCAGTGTGGCGTTCGTGTAGGTATGCCAATTGGAGCGCCACAGCGGACTTTCGTTTGGTGCGATCAAGCGGCCACTTTCAAGCTCAACAAAATTGTTGTAGTTCCAGATTATGTCCGAATCGAGCCGATAGGTCATGGTCCAGTTGAAGAAGTCATGATCGCCTTGTAGCAAATGTTTGGTATGCGCCGGTGATTCCATGTTAGCCGCTATGTAGATCTGTCGTGGGGAGCGGACCTTCGGGACCTTCTCGAACAACGCGTAGGTCCAAGCTTCCGCTATGTGGAACAGTACGGCGTCATACTCCGTGATGCCCCCGAGGAGCTCACGATTGTTGGTGAGAACACAGTCCGTTACCGGACACTGGATCGAGCGGAAGTAATCCGGACCGACGGTTTCCGCTTGCAGATACCAGTTACTGTTGCCGAAAAAGTGGGTGTACAGCAGGATGTATTTGCGCGGATCTTCCGCGGTGGCACGTTCCATTTCGATGTGTTCCTCCAGAATACGATAGTAGCTGATGGAGGGTCGCAGGCATTGGGTGTGGATAAAAAAGGTTACGGACAACACTACCGCGAGTGTGATGATTGATAGATAGACAACAAAACGTGTTCTTTTTATTTTCCTAATCATTGTGGGGTAGATAAGGCACTAAACTGTTATCGATGAAATCCGACCAATATTGAGGCACAATGAATCACATTTTTCTTTTCGCACAACCGAGATTCGAATCTGAGATGCCTTGTTCGATACTATTTTAAGTTCTAACAAGTTATTGCCACCGGCCGCGGCGTGGAGAAATCCCTTAGGAGACGCGTGTATGTGTTTTAAAGGATTAGCTCCGAGAATCACGATATCACGCGCGACGATGTTCGGTTTCGCAGCTAATCGAACTGATTTGAATGACTGACTGACTGACTAAGTTACCGAGTGCCGGTGAATGTGAAGCACCCGTTGTGACCGCACCCTTTATCTACAGCTGATAGCATGTGTTTCACCTAGTCAACGGCGTGGCTTCGATTTGTTCGCCATCACAAGCGCTCTCCCTCTCTCTCTTTCTGTATATTGCTATCGTTTGGTTAGCGTGAAGCCCCATACCTTATATCATCCATCAATTCAAATAGGACCAATTCCGGGACGTAATCCAAAGGTGGCGCGGTGGAGTGAACTGTACACGCATTAGTACTAACTAATGGCTGTACTTTCCATTCATGTTTGCCAGCCTTATTCCTGGAAACGACGAAACGATGTCATTTATGAGGTGATACCTGATACTTAAACTGGACAGGAGGAGAAGCAAAAAAAAAAAAGAAACAGAATGTTTTTTAAATCCGCAAACATGGTACCCACTTTCACTTGCCATCAATATTTAAGAGCGTTTCCAGCCAAAATTATCTGGAAGTACGTAAACACGACTGCGATTTCTCTGATCTAATCAAAACTTAGAACTAGAATCCAAATTTCAAAAAATCACCCCTTGAAGTCTAAAAGTAGTATTTCTCTCGATTTTTTGTGAACAACATATAATGTGTTAAGGGGTTGGTTTGCGTTTTAACTCTACAAATTGCAATTTATCTGTACTAACATTTCAAATGTTGAAGTTCTGTTTTTAAATCGATATATCTGAATAACGACAAGAGATAGAAAAACAGTTTTCGGAGGATGCTTTTTAGGGAATCAACTAAACTTATAGGGAATTATCTAAACTCTAAAAATATATTGAAAAATTTGTATACGAGACTGAGACTGACAAAAATTTATTTTAAAAACAAAAAGTGATTTTCAAAAACATCAGTTACCTCACTTTTTTTCCAAATAAGTTTTTAGATAGACAATTTAGTTGCCTAAAACTCTTCTGAACAAATCAAAGTGGGCACCTTTGAGAAAATAAATTCTAACAAAAACTTTTTGACAAGAATGGGAGTAGAGTCGTCAAGGAATGGTTTGTAAGAAATTATTTATGGTTTCATTAAAAATATTGAAAAAATTAAATTTTAATGATTTTTTTCAATTAATGATTTTTTTTTCAAAAACAAAAAGTGGGTTTAAAAAAGTCGGTCATCACAGATGAGTTTTAGTATAGATTTCTAGGATGAAAAATTTGGTTGTTTGAAATTGGTCTGTACAAATAGAAGGGAGCACTGTTGAGAGAAAATTGATTTTTTAACAAAAACTTTGTCAAACTGCTGCTAAACAATGTTCATCAATATTAAACTTCATTTTAAGGTGGAGCTCCGTAGCCGCAAGGTTACCGAGTCCACTTTGGTAAGTGGGTGTTCGTGGGTTCGAGTCTCAGTAGAATCAGGCCATTTGGTTGTCGAAGGACTTTAAGCATGGGTTTATTCACAGGCTCCCCATCACGTACTCTTTCTTCAGTCTGGATTCTACAGTACCCCTGTTGACTCTCCTCCTAACAAAAATAAGTCCCTATTATAATAAAACTGGTGTGAGTAACATATGAGAGTTCTCTCCAGGGAATTGTAACTAGGCGATATTGTTAGGATGGACAGTAGGGTGGGACAAAAAATAAACGTTAGCTCCCATGCACTTTTCGTGTTCCTTATGGGTCGCATAACAACTGTGTAACTTTTCAAATCGATCGGTGAAACGCCTGATTTGCGCCCGATTTTTAAAGTTTCCATACGATTTTATATGGAAAAATTCACTTTTTCAAAACTTATTCTCTATAAAGTCCCAGTTAGGTCCTAAAAATATATCGATACATGATAGTTGTAGGAAATTTTCCTGGAAAAAACTCTTCTGAAGACCGTAAGGCGCTACGATGCTTGTAGAAACAACTATTCACCCCAAACTAATTGAATGTCTGACGGACGGCTCACAATTGGAATTTTCCAGCAACACTGCTACTGCATGCTGCTATTGCAGACTTTCTTAAGTATGAGAAATAATTTCGCGTGGAATTAATTTTCAAAGTGTGATTTTTGCTCATAGTATCTTTGGGGAAGCCTCCAAGATAAATTTAAGCGATATCATTTCTCATCACATGGTTGAATTTGCAACAGCAGCATGCTGCAGCAGTATTGCTAGTAAAATTCAATGGTGAGCCGTCCGTCAGACATTCAATCAGTTTGGGGTGAATGGCTGTTTCTACAAGCATCGTAGCGCCTTACGGTCCTCAGAAGAGTTTTTTCCAGGAAAATTTCCTACAACTATCATGTATCGATATATTTTTAGGACCTAACTGGGAATTTATAGTGAATAAGTTTTGAAAAAGTGAATTTCCCCATATAAAATTGTATGGAAACATTAAAAATCGGGCGTTTCACCGATCGATCTGAAAAATTACACAGTTGTTATAGGATCCATAAAGAACACGAAAAGTGCATGGGAGCGAAAAAATAAAACCATCGCTTTTTTCCCATATAACCGTGTCCCAGTCTAATGGACAGAGGCTCGATATAGTAGAACAGTAAGCTTGAAACGGAAAGGTAAAAATACTTACACACAAGCACTGATATGAATGATAAGCGTATCACTTACTTCAATAGTGTTACTGCTAATAATATGAAGTGCGGAGTACAGAAAACACCTGGGCAGTATCACAATAGATCTAAGCTCTGGTCGCAGTGATGAGTCCACACAGAAAAAAAAAACTTTATTTTTGTGATTTTCACTTTGTTATAATGTAATTGACAAGAATCACAAACTCATAAAGAAGTCCGCTGAATTCGGCAGTCGTACACTAACTCTCATTCGATATTTTATATGAATTTCCGAAAACCTTTACCGTTTATTAGAAATCAGGCAGTCGATAAATAGGTATTACTGTTTTTCTCAGCGCATATCTTTTTGAGCTATGTTTGAATGTGAAACATTCAGTTTTCTAAACTATGTGCAATGTTTACTGCAAATCAGAGCCACCCAAAAATGATCGATCGGCCATTTGGCATGGAAATACCCTCTAGTGAAAATGTCAGTGTATAGAATTACGTAGATAGGATTAAATAAAACCGTTATAGAATAAAAGAAACCCGTTACACGTATTTTGCTATCTAACCGACAACAATGTCTAGAGCTCTAGTGCGGGAGAGTCTGTTAAAAAAGAATTGCACGACTGGAGAATCCTTACTATAAAGTAAGTATACTTTACTGAGGGGCCATCCACATACAGAAACTATCAAAAAACAGGATTTTGTTTAAAAATTGTAATAATAATACGTTTAATAAATTTATTGGATTTTCAAGATCGCGCCAATCATCGTATGGAAAAAAAGTGACCAGAAAATTTCAAAAAAATAACCCTATACAAAATGTTCACCTGCTCGAAAAAACACCCTGTGCAAAATTTCAGCTCAATCGGACTTAAAATGGGGTGGCGCAAAGCGATTGAAGTTTGGCTTTTTTGAAAACCGAAAAATCACCCAAGGGGGGGGGGGGGGTACGTGAAATTTCGGTTTTCGAAAACTTTTTTTTGATGCCAAATGACTTAAAAACGCATGAAACGTCGAGAATTGGTGTCATCTGAAAAAATTTTTTTTTGCAAAAATTTACTCTCTAACACTTAGTCGTTTTTTTAGCTGTGGAAGGCGGAGTTCAAAATGTTTAGAATTTATCTTTTGAAATTGATCACTAGTCTCTCGAAATAGCTTGTATAATGATATACACTATAACTAGCATCGAATTCATTATGTTCCATTAGGGTGGTTCATTTTTTCGACATAGGGTGGCTCATAATATTGTGTAAAAATGAGTATAAAATGAAAATAAATTCACTTTTCACTGAATACCAATAGAAAAAGTTATATTTTTTAATTTTTTTTCACAGGGTACATTTTTTGGGGGAAACAAAGTTATTATTTACAACTTTGCCAGATACACTATGCCAATCAAATAATCCGTTTTGACTGTAGAAATATTCTTGATTCCTCATAGAGTGTTCTATTGGGAATTAAAAATATGTCTACAGTCGAAACGGCATAGTGCCTTCGGCAAAGTTGTAGATAATATTTTGTCCTTCCAAAAAAAATATGCCTTTTAAAAAAAATAATTGAAAATAACTTTTTTATTTCAAAATTATATTTTTTCAAAAAAAATGATAACTTATTTTTCTTGATTCCTATATGATCGGACTGGTTTCATTGTTTTGGTAATCTTTCGTAGGTTTTATTAAAAAAAATCAAGTTTTCAAAAAATGAGCCCTTTTGAATAATTAATTTCTAATCTTTCTTCTAACTTTTGAATGAATAATTTTTTGAGTGTTATTTTTTTAGAAAGACAGAATTATTATCTACAACTTCATCGAAGACGTCACACCAATCAAACGGACCGAAGTGCTTTTTTTTATTTTATACTCATTTTTCACAAAATTATGAACCACCCTATGCCGAATAAATGAACCACCCTAATGAAACATAATGTATTCGATGCTTGTTATAGTGTATATCATTATACAAGCTATTTCGAGAGACTAGTGATCAATTTAGTTTTAAAAATAGTTTATTTGACACGGCACGATACAATTTATGTTTAACTGAGCCAAGTACATTTTTTTTAACTCTAAATTAGCAGGGAAAAGAGGGAGGCACATTTTTTATATCTCGCGGCCGACTACGAGCTAGTGGGGATTTAAGGTGAGAGGAGGGTAGTTACAATTTTGATTTTAACTATATTGAGTTATACGATTTATTTATTTGTACATGGCTAAGCAGTGATGTTCTATTTGAGCAGTTTGGACTGAGGTGCCTGCGTGAACATAAAGATGCCGACTCTTCGTTTGAGTGTATCCAGCTTAGTGTATCATCTTCTTTCAGCGTGTAGCGGGAATGATAATCTAACAAATAGATAGAAGAATTTCATATTTTAATACCAGCGTGTCTTATGAACACGTATAGCTGTGTCATGTACTGGAGATCACCACTACCCAGAATGTCTCTAACGGGTACATTTGCTTGTCTTCCTCGGGCCCGAAGGAAATCTATCTGCTTGGACCTAGCACCACAGTATTCGGTACACGACCAAACAACATGCTCGATATCATGGTAGCCATCGCCACAAACACAGTGATTACTGTCTACAAGCCCTATACGAAAGAGATGCGTGTTTAACGTGTAGTGATTGGACATAAGTCTGGACATCACGCGAATGAAGTCCCGACCTACATCCAACCTTTTGAACCATGCTTTCGTCGATACCTTAGGAAAAATGGAATGTAGCCACCGTCCCAGTTCATCTGAGTTCCATGATGATTGCCAACTGTTGAGTGTTCTCTGACGCAAAATGCTATAAAATTCATCATAAGCAATTGGTCTTACATAAATATCGCCATCAATAGCACCCACCTTAGCTAAAGCGTCAGCCTTTTCATTGCCCGGAATGGAACAATGAGAAGGGACCCACGCTAAGGTAACCCGGTAATTTTTATCTGTTAAAGCACTTTAAAACCGCCGTTCCCCAGGAAATACGGGGTGTGCTTCACAGTCTTCATCGATCGCAGAGCCTCAATGGCACTGAGACTGTCTGTGAAGATGAAGTAGTGGTCTATGGGCAGGGTTTCGATGATCCCAAGAGAGTACTGAATGGCAGCAAGTTCTGCGACGTACACGAAAAGAGGAGCATCGAAATTGTAGGAGGCGGTAAAATTTTCGTGGAAAACGCCGGAGCCAGTGGACTCATCTAGATTAGATCCGTCAGTGTAAAACCTTTTATCATAACCAACATGTTCAAACTTATTGGAAAAAATCTTAGGGATCTCTTGGGGTCGCAATTGATCCGGGATAACAGAAATGTCTTGTTTCATGGTGGTTTCGAAGAATATAGCATTATTAGAAGTATCTAAAAGTGCGACATTGGAGGAATCGTATGAAGAAGGGTTAATATCTTGAGCCATATAGTCAAAATATAAAGTCATAAATCTGGATTGAATTTGAAGGTCGACCAACCTCTCGAAATTTTCAATTACTAATGGGTTCATAACTGTGCATCGAATTAGCAACCGGTAAGAGAGATTCCAAAAACGATGTTTCAACGGAAGGATACCAGCTAGCACTTCAAGACTCATCGTATAGGTCGACTGCATGCAACCCAAGGCAATACGCAAACAACGATATTGTATTCTTTCTAGTTTTATAATGTGTGTTTTCGCAGCGGAGCGAAAGCAGAAACAACCGTACTCAAGAACTGCCAGTATCGTTGTTTGGTATAACCTTAGAAGGTCTCCCGGGTGGGCACCCCACCAGGCTCCGGTAATCGTACGAAGAAAATCAACCCTCTGTTGGCATTTTTGTGTCAGATACCTAATATGACAAGCCCAGGTGCATTTAGAGTCGAACCAGACCCCGAGATATTTAGCGACTAAAACCTGAGTGATCGTTTTACCCGTTAGTAGAAGCTGCAGCTGAGCTGGGTTATGCTTCCTAGAAAAAACGACCAGCTCAGTTTTCTCCGGAGAGAATTCGATACCCAGCTTGAGAGCCCATTCAGACAAATTGTCTAAGGTATCTTGCATTGGTCCTTGCAGATCGTTAGCCTCGCTTCCAGTAATGGATACAACGCTATCGTCTGCAAGTTGCCGTAGCGTGCATGAATTTGCAAGACATTCATCGATGTCATTGACGTAGAAATTATATAAGAGAGGGCTTAAACATGAGCCCATGTAACTAATTCGGGAAGTTGTCGAATCACCATGTGAGAAATACATATGCTTTTCTGACAACAAATTGAGCAAAAAAATTATTTAAATTTGGTGAAAGTCCCTGCAAATGAAGTTTCTCGGTTAAAACATCTACAGAGACACAGTCAAAAGCCCCCTCAATGTCCAAGAATGCAGAAGCCATTTGTTCTTTTCGAGCAAAGTAAACCATTTGTTTCGACCCATTTGTCTAACCGTAAGAGGATCATTTTCTCCATTAATTTCCGGAGGCAAGAGAGCATAGCAATCGGCCTATAAGAATTGTGATCAGAGGCAGGTTTTCCGGGTTTTCGAATAGCAATGACTTTTACCTCCCTCCAGTCGTGCGGAACAATGTTTAGCTCAAGAAACTTGTTGAACAGGTTCAACAAGCGTCTTTTTGCAGAGTCGGGTAGTATCTTCAACAAGTTGAATTTAATTCTATCCAACCCTGGAGCTTTATTGTTGCACGAGAGGAGAGCCATTGAAAATTCCAACATCGAAAATGAAGGCTCTTCCGTAGCTACTAAAAACGCGTCGCGAAAGGTCTTCTGTTCGAAGACAGAGTCCGGACAGACCTTTTTGGCGAAATCGAGTATCCAGCGATCTGAATACTCCTCGGACTCATTCAAAACGTTACGATTCCGCATGCGTCTGGCGGTATCCCAAAGAGTGCTCATCGCTGTTTCCCTCGACAACGCGTTCACAAACCGCCGCCAGTATCCGCGTTTTTTTTGCTTTTATCAAGCTCTTCATTTGTCTATCCAGTACATCGTACTTTCGGAGCGAATCGATAGTGCCTTGTTCTCGGAAGGCCACATACACCGAGGACCTCCGCGCGTACAGGTCTGAGCACTCTTTGTCCCACCACTTGGAGGGAGGGCGCCGTCTAATCGTTACCCCGGGTATCGGTTTCGTCTGAGCTTGAGTCGCGGCGTCGATGATCAAGCCAGAAAGGAACGCGTATTCTTCCTCCGGAGGAAGTTCTTCGTGGGACTCGATTCTTTGCGATATTATGGTCTCATAAGACTTCCAATCAATGTTACGTGTGAGGTCATACGCAATATTGATTGGATCCGTTGGAGTTGACCCATTAGCAATTGAGATAACGATTGGTAGGTGATCACTACCGTGGGGATCATTGATTACTTTCCACTGGCAATCTAACGCTAGTGATGTCGAGCAAAGGGATAGGTCAAGCACGCTTTCACGTGCTGGAGGATTAGGTACACGTGTCGCTTCCCCAGTATTCAAAATTGTCATATTGAAGTCGTCGATTAAGTTACAGATTAAAGAAGATCGGTTGTCGTCGTACAGCGACCCCCATAGCGAACAGTGAGAATTAAAATCTCCCAATATCAAAAAAGGCGCGGGAAGCAACTCTGCTATATCAGTGAGATGCCTCTGTTCAATCCGCGCGGATGGAGGGATATATAACGAAACAAGGCATAGGTCTTTGTTGAACCGTGATTAACGAAAAAATGTGAGAGCTTATTTCTTAGACCGAGCACTTAGTGGTGCCGTTGCCAAATCTAAAAGGTTTTGTTTCAACACTGTTGGTTTAAGTGAGGAGAAGGAATGCTAAAAAAGGTTCTAACAAAGATGACGTAAATATTAATTGCCTTTATGTGATTTTTTTGGAATGAAGCTTAAACTCGTCAGACTTAAAGAGAGGGAGGCTGTTCCAAATGTACTTATTATACTCAACAACAAACAATATCGCACGCTAGCCTGGGGGCTAATAGCGGCCTCGATCAACTAGTTAATTATTAGTTGAGAGAATTCGTTATCGATATCGTTTTTGGCACATTTTGCATGGCATAAGTACAACGATACACCGTGCCCTAGTGTTGAGTCGAGACAATTTGCCCGTTTTTTGTGGAATTCTTAATCATTCGTTCATTTTTTTTCCTTGAACATAATCAATTCACGAGTACGACTGATGATCAACAGGCAATACAAGTGGTAACGGAAGGAGGAGAATTTTCAATCGCTAATAAAAGCACTTAGCGGAAATGACGCATTCTTAAAATTTGTACAAAATCAACAGATTTTAGAGTTGAAGGCGGATAATATTCAACTAAAAGCAAGCCACGAGCAACTTCAAATGGACATGAGTGTTTTGAAAAACGTTTAGTTGGAATTACTAAACATTGTTACCTCCAATACAACCAGAATGTGGAGCAGAATGTCGACATGGAAATCGTACTCCTGAACAAGATGGCGTTCGAAGAGTTGAATCACTTCCATATTGCTCTACGGAACCCAGATGATATGAAAGGTTTCGAACAATCAATAAGTTCAAACGAATCCTTGAAAATGAAATACATAAAATACTTTTTTTTTTTCCAAACACCGGACATCGTCGCAGAACATCACCAGAAAGCCGCAAACTGACGATGAACAAAGTAATGCGGAAGAACAAACCGATGAAAATGAAGGAGTACTAACCAATGAAGCAGCTTAAGGTTAACAAAATTCGAACTAACCTAAACATACAGTAAATAAAATGTAAATAATGTCTTTATTGTTCAAGACTATGAATTAAAGGAATAAATACAAATTAATTGCAAGTTTTTAGTGAAATAATCTTCGCCCTGATTTCATAGATACTTATGGTAAAAAGATTTGATTTTCTGCCATTGGGTGCAACAATATTTCAAAGCGATGATGAAACAGGTGAATCAAAATGGTCATAAATTTCCTTTAACGGATATCCATGTATAAAAGTGCTTTTTTTGCTCTTGTTAAAGTTAAAGTATCTTATTTAAGTTATCTGATAGTTTTAAGTTAGAATCCAGCTAACTTTTTCACATTCACTATTACGCAAAACTTTTTTTTTAATTGTAACTTCTTATAAAAAACCAAATCAACTTTATTTTGGGTTATGTCAACCTTATCTAGCTCATCATCACTCAACTTATCAATTAGTCCGCTCAATAATTCATTGTTGTTTTCACATCGAAATGGTTCATCGACATTCTTTTTTTCAATTGAATGTTTCACACTTTGATTTAGCAGCATATTTTTCCCGCGTACTGTTTTCTTGATAGTATATAAGGCATCTTCAAAAGGATAAGAACTTATTGTTTGAAGCGAGCCAAATCTTTTGACATCGTCCACTAAATGCCCTAAATTGTGAATATTACTTGTCATGAATTCAGTACCATACATAGTTTTAAATCCATAGTTTTAAATTTATCATCATCTCTGCAATATCTAAATTTGTTTTGCTTTGGTTGTCAATGAAACACATGAAAATAGAACAATAGTATAATAAAAAGTGTTCAAATATTCCTTTCGTTAAATATCCTTTAAAAATAACAACACTAGCGTAGAGTAAAAAACTTCTGAATTCACTTGCTTTCCATTTCCCAACTTCATTTAAACTTCTAAATTTACGACTGATTTCCGATGGTAATGTGAAACTCGTCAAGACAGTTGATATCTCTTCGATTTGCGACGTTGACCATTTGGCGTCCACATTTGATGAATTTCCAAGCATATATTTAGTAAGTAAACGTTTCGTGATGCCCAAATTAAATCAATCAGATGCAAACTATCAGCAACAATAAAGTCTTTGATCAAAACCATTGGAAGTTCAGTCGAAATTGTCTTGTATTTCTGATGTTCTTTATACTCGAAGTTTCGAAATGCTTTGTCACATCTGGGAGAACAGTTAAACTTCGGAAATACAGTTGTCTTTGTTATGTCCGAGTATCTACCTCTTGTTGTGCACTTAATATAGCCGTCAATGGCACTGAAATATTTAACTCCTAAAGTATAACATGTAAGCCAATGAAATTGAATGAAACTTCAGGTTTATGTCCCTCCTTTAATAAACGCACGAGCAAGACTATCACAAATGAATGCTTCGATTTTCACGGCTACTTTCGTGCTAGCAATAACAAGTCCAGATAAAAGGATCTCCTTCAGTTCACTTACGAAATTTTGTAAAAATGAATTTGCATCACAGGGTTTTCCTGAAAAATAATTTCAATTAACAGCTACGAATCGGTTTCAGGTGTGATAATTCAAATGTTTGCTACCCAAGTACACAAAACATGTTAGAAAATAAGTAACAACGAAAGTAGTCATATGAGTTTACTACAAGCGTAATTAAAAACTTGTGTTATTATATTGTATTTGAGGTTGTTTTTCATCAGTAATACAACCGCATTTCAAGAACAAGCTCATTTTTTCTGGTTTTGGAGATGTTTTTAATAACATGGGTTCAAGAATAACAATCACTATCACTTGGTCTTTTCGTAAGACATTACACCATCTAATAACAACATTACATACCTGTAAAATGCATTTTCTTAGTACAACAGTCGTAGCATTCAACACTTAACTTAAAAATACTTGATAAAATTAATATTTAAATTATATGAACGATTTCTGCTTCCTGCTTCAAGGTCAAAACGCGCCATCAAAAGATAAACAAACCGCTTGCAGTGTAACCAATATCACTTCAGTTTTTTGTTATTGCATATCTAACAACGTTTTCTAGTTTTGTTAGATTTTATATCCAGATAACGTTGAAACTATGCGAAAACAATTTCAATATTCAAGCCAAAGAAACAACTCTTTTCAAAAGGTCGAAAATTATTTTTTGTCATCAATTCATAATCAATTAAAACTGCCACTGATAAAAGCTATTGTCGATCTAGTTGCACTGCGCAGACACAACACATTTGCGCATGCGCTGGTTAAAAGTTGCCATAGCAACAGATTTGCGCATTGCCGTATTAGTACTCGAGATGTATTTCGCCACTTAATTTTATCAAGTTGGCTCGCTTTCATGCAGTTATCGGTTATTGTTCTATTAGCCTTCATGTTTTGCGCTTTTCTGGTGATAGAGATGTCATGGAATAGGTAACGTCAACTATTCTATACCAACGTGCACTCTAAAAAATAGGCACGTAAAATCCACCTGGAAAATCACATAAGTGACTGACCTTCAGAAAATCTGCCATTTTACGTGACATTAGTAACTTTCACCTAAATTTCACGTATGATTCACTGTCAATTCACGTAAATCGGTCAAATTATAATGTAAATAGTTTGAGCGCGTTGGTATTTGTCTGTTTTGACTTTGTTAGTGTTAGTGCGACTGTGGTGTGACGGTTCCGACAGCGGAATTTACGTGAATGCAGTATGCAAAAAAACGTGAATTTTTATAGAAATAACCAATGCAGAAGACTTCGAAATATTCCAGAATGAAATTAATGTATTCTACACTTGGTGCAACAAAAGTCTATTACAACTCAACATTAAAAAATGTAATTCAATAACCTTCAGCAGAAAAACAGTAACATCACCTACAAACATTTTCTTAGGAAACCAACATGTAGAAAAATGCAAAATCGTAAGGGACCTAGGCGTAGTCTTAGACTCTAAACTTACATTCATAGAACATTATAACACAATAATAAACAAAGCAAATAGTATGCTGGGCTTTATAAAACGCTTCGGCTACAATTTTCAAGACCCATATACAATCAAACTATTGTATATTACATACGTCCGACCAATTCTGGAATATTGTAGCATTGTATGGAATCCACATATTATCACACATGAAGAACGCATTGAATCTGTCCAAAAACATTTTTTTTTGTACGCGCTTCGTAAGTTAAATTGGACAGCATTTCCCTTACCATCATATAAAGCACGCTGCATGCTTATAGACATACAAGCACTTAAAGAACGCCGCGAACTTTCAATGCTTTATTTTATCAATGACATTATTTCTCAACGCGTGCAATCTACTAAATTATTATCTCAACTAAATTTTTATGCACCCAGTTGTCAATTAAGAAATCGTAAAATATTTTCGGAAAACTCTCACAGAACTAACTACTCAAAAAATGGCCCAGTAAGTCGCATGATGCGTAACTATAATCAGCACTGCGAAAATATCGATATCACTATGGGCAGACATCAAATAAAAAAACGACTAACTACTGGAAATAATGTATAGAATATAAGAAAACATTGTATTATTATAACTGTAGTCTACATTTGCTTGACGAAATAAATAAATAAATAAATAAATAAATAAAAAAATCAATATGGCGTACAAAGAACTCGTAAGCTGCTTCAGATAATTCTATATTGGAAAACACGCAATGTAAGTAGCCAGAATAATATTTAGATTAACAGAAAAAACATACATTTTCCAAATTTTCAGTTGGTGAATTCTTTCCGGACGATTGGAATCGTCAACGGTCATTTTCGAGCGGAACACCTCCTGCCGGTTGAACGGTCGACATCTTTCCGGCCATTCCTGTTTTTTTTCTTGTCGGAAATTTGATGATTTTAAACAAGTAATTATATATTAGTATTTGAAAATAAATTATATTTTTCATATGCGCTGTCTAGTTTATTTACTCAAAATTCACGCAGATTCCATCTGAATAGCACGTAAAATGTACGTGAAAATCATGTGGGGTTTATGCGCTCTGTTTATGGTTTCACCTAAATATCATGTATAAAGGTACGTGAAAATCAGGTTATAATCACCTGACCAACACGTAGACGATTGACACTGAAGTTGACACTAACATACTAACACATGAACGGCTTTCGAGAAATCGGCAAAAGTTACGTGAAAAGAAGGTGGATGAGAATCAGCCACTTTTCCCGGTAAATTTTACGTGCATTTTTTTCAGAGTGTGTGTTACTTGGGTACTTACCTTTGCCATAATAAATAGCTACAGGAATAGGTGCAATTTCTTTTATGTTGTGGATATTGACCAAAATAGGCCATACTTCATGCGCACTGCTTTTAAAAAGTGGCAAACCATCAATATTTACATTTATTTTTATAAGATATTCCAGTGAAGAAAGCTGTGAAACATAGTTCTTTAGAACACTCTCAAAATTGTGTTTAAGTCCTCCCAGTTTTAGTGTAGAAAAAACCTCCCAGTTTCTCATCGAAATATACTCGTACGTTACGAGGCGTTTTTAATAGTGTTCTTGGATCAATCATGTGAAATATTGAAGTTTATCGCCCAAGTCCTTGAGCGATCTTCAAAAGTAGGTTCACTTCTCTCACCTTCCGATGTTTTCAACAAATCGACCTCACTATTATTTTCGGTTTTTTCCACAAGATCCACATCGCTGTAATTTTCAACTGCATGAGGTGCATCCGATTTAGGGGAATCCATTTCGATGGAAGCAACAAAATAATCGGTAGCACTCGAAGACTGATTTCTGAAGTTCTTGTAACAACTTTGTTTACTGGAGATATCACAAATATCGCTGATGTGTTGAATTTTACTCGCTTCTTTTGCTCTTTCCGGTACTTGTTGAACTTGTTGCTTTTTCTTTTTAAAAATATGTCCATTTCTCCTGAAAGCAGTCCAGCTCCTTATTTTTCCTGAATTCATTTTGTCTGATAATTTTATTTTGTGCTGACTCAGTTTTGTACTAGGGGTTATTACTAAAAAAGAATGTTTATTCCTACGAAATGTCAACATGAATTTATTAGGAAAACTCGTACCTCTCAAAGACTCGGTGACTATTTAATGGCAAAATGTGATTTGTACTTCAAATTATCACCGTGATTACCTAATGAAAAATATTCTGTTGTTTGCAAAGTAACATGTTTTGAATTGAGACCTTTTAGAGAAAAATAAATCAATTGTAACTCAATTGTCACAGAGACAACAAAAACGAAATATTTGTTTTTTAATCATAGCTTTAGTCTTTTTTGTAAGAAAATTCAATTGGCTGCTCATAGGACATAGTTAAAAAATGGGTGAATTATCAGAAGAAATCAAAAACACGAGGGTGGAAAAGAAAACTAGTTCTAGGAATGACCATCGAATACTGGAATTCGTAAAAAAGATGCATTCCTCACATCTATAGCCATCAAAACGGAACTTGAATTGAAGGTGACGTCTAAAACCATCCGGAATCGTCTGATTGAATATAAATACCGTGCTCGCCGAGCAATGGTGATGTAAGACCAGAGTGCTAATTGTGGTTTTAACTCCCAGGTCTTGCCGAAGTCGCCTTCCTGATAGCGTAATCTAGTTGAGCAGTCCAACTCAGCTTTTTATCTAGAATGATTCCAAGGTATTTGGTCTCATTGCTGAAATTCCGTCTTACCTCATTCAAGTGTTCATGTAAATCTATTTCAACAAATAATAAGTTTGAATGAGAAAGGCTGGGTCTCACCGCGAGGTGGATTAATTTGGGTTTTCACTTAAAAAATTGGTCAATGTAAGTATTTTCTCGCTCATGGACAAATTACCATGAATTTCAACAGATACCATTTTTCATTGCCCATAATGTAAACAATCTCAAACAGATTTGCGTTCCAATATGCCTCATACAATATAGGTTTAAATTCAAATGAATTTATAAGCAATGCTCACACCTCTTTTTACCACTGTATCTACAGGATTAGAAACAATACAAGTGGTCTCAAGAATTGGTCGTTGTCTGTAGGTACCGGCATGATTACCTTCAAAACATCAGTTTTAATAACATTCTCCCAGCAAATCATTGAATTGTCCGCTAAAAGGGGTTGTTACAATTTTTTTAAAAATGTTTCATCTTCGAGACATCGAAACTGTCTAGGCTCATGAAAACAAACATTAGTTCACCTGTTGGGATGGAAAGAGTCTGTCAAAATTTTCTGATACTCGTATAGATGACACCATCATATATTGTATAAAAAAAATAGATGACACCACGGTAGACGATTGTCGTCTACTCTTGGCGCCTGTGATAGGCATGCTCGCACGTGTTAATTCATTATTCGCGGAAATTATATCTTGGAATTTTGAAATCAATGTTCGCTACTCCCAACAAACATTTGGGCTGAATAAAACAGCTAATAATTTTTAAATAGCTGAATAAAGTCTGCATACAGGTGAAACGGATTGCCACAACGCTCAGGTTGATTTATCAGCTGAACAAGCAATACATTCGGGTTAAAAAAACTTGTAAAATACTCCACGCCATTATTTAATTGTTGGCTGGTTAAGCGCTATTTCGATTTGACAAATAGCTATTAGACAACATTAATCGAACACTGAACGAACTGGTTGAATAAACACTTCTTGATACTTCCCAACAAACATTTTTTGGCTAAATAAGCTCTATCAGCTTATAACTAATATTATTCAGCTGACGGCTGAACATAGGTCGAATAATGTATTTCTAAGAGTTTGATCAGCTTTTAATCAGTCGGTTCTGGAGAACTAAATCAGCTACCTGTTACATTCGGCTTCCTAAATAGCCGACCACGGGCTTAATAAGAAATAACTCAGCCATTTGAACAACTTTTATACATGCTGATCGGTTCTGTAGAAGCGATTATTCATTCTTTTTACAGCTTGTAGAAAAACTCTTTAACAGCCAACAGCAGCTGGTTTATAGTATAAATAGGCGTCTATATGACAATTCCATGGCTAAAATTGTACATTCTGGTTTTCTGAAAAAGTGTATTTTCAGCTTTATTACAGCTACGAGTAATATAATTTAAAATATATATTCGTCTAAATTAGACAATTTTTGTATAGGCGATTCAAACAAATCTAAACCTTTCGATTTCTTGCCCTTCTGCGTGTATTTTCCATCGCTTATTTTCTATTATTGTTAGTGAAAATTACCTTTTTAGTACCCAGTTCTCCAATTTAATTCCAAAAAAACAAAATACTCGAATCTCGAACTCATGCTCATGAGGTTCCTGGTAGAACACGCTGCCGATTCGTCTATCTTGACTTACATGCATAGGTATCGATTTAACCCGTACATATATATCCAGTTTTTTTTTTTTTGTTAGGGAATTAGAATTACGTTGTCCATTGATGTGAACTTTTGTAATATATATCCCAGTCAATTGCTATACGTGTTCCCTTGCAAAATACAATGACCACTATTGTTGAGTGATCAGGTACCTGCACCGACACGCTCCCAGTCAGGTGAAATATGGTTTATGAAGCCAATCACTTTCCCAGGATTCAAAGACCAAATCTCTTTGGGCTGTAAACAGCCACTGCCAAGAAACCTTGATCTGCGTTTAAATAATGCACCACAACTGCACAGCAGATGTTCCGATGTCTCTATTTCCAGTTTATTTCATAAACAGTTCTACATTGGCTGTATATATACTGAATTGTAGCTTAACAAGCGCTTTAGCATTTGTATCCCTAATTGTAGAAATTGTAGAAATCATGGCTATGGCTAGAAACAAACAGTGCAAACGAAAAATAATGATAGTTTTTGCAGCACGGCTAGCTGTACCCACTAATATTAAAATTCTACAGTGCCTTGTATTAAATCGACCAATTAATACAAGGCACTTTGACAAAACGTGTTCAGCTTGTTCAGCTACAATTCAGTATATGTACAGCCAATGTAAAATTGTTTATGAAATAAACTAGAAATATATATATATATATATATATATATATATATATATATATATATATATATATATATATATATATATATATATATATATATATATATATATATATATATATATATATATATATATATATATATATATATATATATATATATATATATATATATATACATATATATATATACACACGGGTTAAATCGATACGTATGCATGTATGTCAAGAAAGACGAATCGGTACCGCGTTCTACCAGGAACCTCATGAGCATGAGTTCGAGATTTGAGACTGGCAGTAGTAAATTAATTGGATACTAAAAAGGTAATTTTCACTAACAATAATATAAAATTAAACGATGAAAAATACACACAAAATTGCAAAACATCGAAAGATTTCGAATCGCCTAAGCAAAAAAAAAATTGTCTAATTCAGACTATTATATATTTTAAATCATAGCTGTAATAAAGCTGAAAAAGCACTTATATAGACTATAAGCCAGCTACTGTTGGCTGTAAAAGAGTTTTTCTACAAGCATTACAAAGAATGAACAATCGCTTCTACAGAATCGATCAGCATGTATAAAAGTCGTTAAATGGCTGAGTTATTTCATATTAAGTCCGTGTTCGGCTATTTAGGAAGCCGAATGTAACAGATAGCTGATTTAGTTCTCCAAAACCGACTGATTAAAAGCTGATTAAACACTTAGAAATACATTATTCGACCTATGTTCAGTCGTCAGCTGAATAAGATTAGTTATAAAAGCGCTTATTTAGCCAAAAAATGTTTCTTGGGTTGTGTAATGAAATAAAAATGATAACTGACAGGTCAATTACCGTTTAAAATCCTACATCCCGACGTCACACCTTGGTTTTAACTTCTGCAGAATGTACCCCGATATAGTGTGGTAGATATAGTCCGACGCCAAATCTTTGTTCAGATTGTCAGGTAATAGATAACAGAGATCCTATCTATACAACTGATTTTTGTTTAAATGACCGATATTATTTAAATCACTGTTTGTTTTCAAAATGATTTGTTTTAGTGCGGGACTAACTAATATAACTTTAACAAATATAAGAAAGAAAGAATTATAAGTTTCCGTTTTACTCTACTAGAAATTTCTAGTAGAGTCTAACGGAAACTTATAATTCTTTCTTCTGATATCTTAAATCACTCTACCAAGACGCTCAATATGGATTTTTCAAATTTATTTTAACTTTGTCAATATTTTTCTTAAAAAAGTTCAGACACTTCAAAAAATTATTCTAGTCAACTTCAGATATATCGATTTATAAACAAAACTACAGCTCTTTTCAAATGTCAAGAAAAAATTAAGCAAAGTTGCTTAGGGTAGTATGGCCTGCACACCTATATTTCTCACACAAAGGAGTCAATCTATGATATTCAAAAGCATATCACCTTCAGTTTTGGGTTTCAGTTTCACCGAACAACCTCGTACACCGAAAATATATTTTAGTTTTTTCCACGAGAACGTTTGTTCTGCATACAAAACCTTTTGTTGTTACGAATGTTCTACACAATCAACAAAAATGCTGTACAATCTATGTTTAGGAAATGTGCGTGCAAAATATAACGAAAAAATATTTTTGTTATAGACGAACTAGACACAGCACTTTTAGTCAAATATTCCATTAAAAGTTCAGTAAAATGTTGTATTCAAGTGTATCTTCAATCATTTTCAAATGTTTTTAAAGGGTTCAAGAGAGCTATAAATTATGACTTGTTTCCAAACAACGACAATTTCGTAATAGCCCAAAGGCAGCTTTTATCTTGTTTGTCTGGAACTGTCTAAATTCAGAAGGTTTGTTCAAGTGTTGCGCTCACGATTTTCTGTTTTTATCGAAAGGAATCATCATAATCGGTCAAATTGTATGTGATAATACGAAGGCAACTGCGCAATTACTTTTAGTGCCTTAGTTTCGATATTACAGAAGGGTAGATATGTATTTGCCGCAAATTAGACACATCTTTTGAATCAACGGGGTAAGACGTGATTGGATTTAACCGCATCAGTCACTCAATGGGTAACACGAACGTTTTACCTTGTACTCAACTGCTGATAAAAATGTTCGCCGTGAAGCGTCAAACTGATATGGATTAATGTGTCAATAAGGGCGCTCGCAAATAAGCAAATCATTCCTACACACTCAATCACATTCATTTTTACTGGCTGGTATTTCTTTTCACAGTTTTCAAAACCATGATATTACTGAGATTTTAACATTTTTAGCAACAATTATTGACTTTCAGTATAAATACAAATATAACAAAACAGCCGATATTTCCGCAAAAAAAAAACCTAACCGTACGGAGTCGGTGAAACTGAAAAACGAGTTTTCAGATTTTACCGAACGATACCGAACCATCGGCAAAATTTGCTGAATATTACTAACCACCGCGCGGTATTTTTTTATTCCCAATGTGTTGCAAATGCGGAAAAGTGGTCAAATAAAACATATTTCATATCAATTGAAGCAAAACGATGATTGTATTCAACACTATTTGAGCACCAACAGCATAAAGCAAAGCCTTGATGCTACATTCCGATTCGGAACTCGACCTTCTGTTTATTTATACACAGACTTCGCAGCCAACTGTTTAGTGTACAGGACAATTGCGGGGCTAGCGCTACGATCCTCCTACAATCCTACTGACACTAACAGTCTCTCCTGAGCCGAGACTCGAACCTACGACGACTGGCTTGTTAGGCCAGCGTCGTACGTCGAGACCAACTGGGAGGATTGTGAACCAACAGATAAACAGCTTTTTATCTCTATTTAGTCGGTGCTGGTGGGTATTGAGAGTTTAACTGCAACTGGTGACATATTTTTATGTAGTCTCGATTAAAACATTTTGTTGCTGTTTTCATGAACAAAACTTTCAGGGTAACTTGAAATGAAAGTCTTTTATTTTTATGTTGGCTAATTTTACTGACTTTATCGTTAAATCAAGATTCTGCTACAAGGTTCATCATTGAAAAATTCAATAAAATAATAATAACACACAAAAGCTTTCATTGACAACATCTGATAAACTAACCGAGAAGGTATCACCTTTTCTTTCTTTTACTCTGTTTGATAGTTTGCAGTTTACTTATTTGGTAAACGCAATCAGTTAAAATTACAATCATCAATTGTTAAAAAATTAGTTAAATTCTACCGACTTCGGTGTTCTAAATTCAGTGTGTACCGGCTTGTTCGAACTTGATAGGCAGATTCAAACCAACCGCTGGATACGTCACTTCAGTGACGTCACACTACTCAGAATCGCGTGCATAAGAATGTCACCCCTTTAATTCTATTTCCGCATGCCGCCGCGGCATGTTCGTGTTTCTTCCTGAGCTGCTGGTTGGCTCGTGTTATGAACGAAATGCCAACCTGGAGCAAAGGGACGGCCGACAATGCTTGTACGTTATGCAATACGTTGTCCCAGCGCCCGAAAGGACACGGTACAACAACAACGATGGCGGCCGCGCATGCGTTTAATCGTGAATCGATAGACAAACCGAGGGTGCTGGCCGTTGGGTCAACTCTAGGTGAAAATTGCCAAACTTGGCACCTCATTCCACTGTTTGATAATGTTTCTAAAGGCAGGGATCACTTTTTAGCGCTATTCTATAGTCAAACATTTTTCATTCAGGGCATGTCTCAACCAAAAACCCTACAAATTTCGCTAATACGACTGTCGTCCTAATCACCGGTCACCGAATTGACCTTATGTCCGTGTTGACTTGAACGCCAGCACCGAAGTCGATATCTGAAGTGAAAAATTTTCGGTGGGTGTAATGTGCTCGCAGGACACTTTCCTGGTGGAAAATTGTGAAAATTCTGCAGAAAACCTCCTCGAAACCATTGCATGACTTTGCAAGGAGACGTAAGTAGACCACAGGATGCTGAAATAGGAACGGTTGCGAATCCTGCACCGTGTGTCCGGGAATAGGAAGTAAATTTTCACGCTGTTCTCTGATTGTTACCAATGGAGGGTTCGCTTCGCGCTCGTCAGACAGCTCGTTGCCTAGCTTTAGGCGACGTGGATCGTATTTTCGCGTTCGAAGGTTGGTTTTCATCCAACGGTGGCTGTAGTGATAATAAAATGCCTGCTTGAATGTTATAATTTGGTTTTCTTCTGGCCGATTTTGACAAGTGATTCTCGTCCACCAATAAAAATCGATAATCTTCCAAGTGCTTACTCATTCATCCACGGTCGTCGTCTTGGTGGCACCCGATATTTTTTTTTTGGATATAGAGTATGACCAATTGAATTATTGGTGCTATTAGTATGCAGCCAAAGTTTCTCAGAGGTAGATTTGAGTTTTATAAATAGATTTTATGACGTGCATAAAAATAACTAGGAAGCTAATTGGACCCACCAAAGTGTATTAATGATGTGTGCGGTTTGTTCTCACAGGTAGGGAGAGCAAGTGCTTCCATTGTTCAGTGTGACAGCAGAGAGGAAATGCAATTACATTCAGCGAAAAGGAATAATTTACATTTCCGTCTTTCCATCTTTGTCGTTGATATTACACAGCGAACGAGTGCAGTGGGGTGCTCTCTGTTTTGCAATGACCTTGAACTAGATTTGCAATTGAATGCTTTAACCCCTTATTGCTTCGTTGTTTTCTTTTGCAGACGTTTCGATGTCTCGGCAGTCTAGATAATGCTTAAGCTACCCAAAGGATTAAAGAAGAAAAAGAAAGGTAAAAAGTCTAAAAAAGATAAAGAGCTCTTCACCGAAGAAGAACTCGAACAGTATCGCCGTGAGCATCAAGCTCAGGCATCCTCAGCACTCAACTCGGCCGCTCCATCCGATAGTGAGGATCAGCCTGCTGGTGAGAAACCGTCGGAGAACGACGAAGAATGGTCTAAATTTGCTGCGCTCACCACTGGTATCGACACAGTTCTCAAGAAGACCCAGGAAGATCTCGACCGCATCAAGGGCAGTTCTTTTTTCCAGAAGGTTCCTACGAAAGTAGAGCTCGAGGCAAAGGAGCGCGAGGAGCAACTCCGCCGAGAGCAGGAAGAAAGAGAGCTAGCCGAGGCCGCTGCCAAGGAGGCTGAAGAGAAAAAAGCTGCAGAGGAGCTTATTAACGCTGTTGTTGAGCTCTCCGATTCGGAACCACACTCCGAGGTTGAGGAAGATATCTTCGATACTAACTATACCGATGCTATAGCTTCGGGTGAACTACCGCTTGCATACGTTCCAGAATCACCCGAATTAGAGTCTTTCGCAGGGCCGGATCCATTCGATACTTCATACGCAGAGAAGGTAATCAAAGGACCGGAAGTCTCCAAACGAGGAAAGAAAATAGTTAATATCGGTGCAGCCGTTGAAGTATTAACCGGCAGAGTTGAGAGCGTATCGAGCAAAACTTCTTCTCGTCGGCCTCGACGTGGACCAAAGAATCTTCTGCTAGAAAGTTTCGACGACGCACAAGCGGACGGCGAGGACGGTTTTGCTGCTGAAAACTCTGCGCCTCAGCCATCTAAACTTACTCTTCTCGACGATACTGATGAGCTTCCGAACGATGCGCCAATCGATCTGAGTGTTTCACTCCATCTTGCTCTACAGAAAGAACAGGAAGCCAAAAAAGAACAGGAACCGGTAAAGGAAGAACCAGAATTCAATCTAGACGAATTCGACGATTTAAAGAAACGCGAACCAGCGGTTGAAGGAGACAATTATAAACTACTTGTAGGTGAGCCCGATCTAGACGGTAAGATTGCAATTTTCCTCTCGTTTTCGTTGCCTGTATAATGCCTTTTTTTAGGTTCAAAAAAGCCTTCTCGTCCGCCGCCACCGCGTCCATCCACCGGACCCCACTTCCCGGACGCCGTAGACGCCGACGACGAACTAGACCTCGACGCGGACGATCCATTCGATACCGGATTTGTTGAGCGAGTACTACCTGCTACCGCCAAGGAAGACGACGATTTTGATCCTCGGGCTGGAGAAGAAGAGGAAGACGACGACTTTGACTTCGATCCGCGAGCTGGAGACGAGTCGTCGGCCGCAGTAGTTCGCGTAAAAACACCTGATCTTTTCTCCGCCGAAGATAACGCCCAACTGCAAGTTTCTGGCGCACTTACCAAAGATTTACTATCGGGTAGCAACACAGATATAACCGATCTTGCTCAAACTCCTCTTGAAGTGCTATCTGCAGGAGTAAATTCGGCAGAGTTCGTTGATCCGTTCGACACATCGGCTGTCAACTCGATAGTTGCTCCAGGAAAGACAGAACTGAAATTCTTGGAAGAAGAGCTTCTAGCCGACAGACCCACTGGGCTAAAACACTCACTCAGTGACCAGGATTTTGATCCACGTGCTGACAGTGAACCATCAAAGCAAACAGAGGAAGTCTCCTCCATCGCGCAGCGAAAATCTTCGCTCTGTCTGCAAATAAACGGAGCTGCCAAAAATAAGAGCGTAGTTTTCGCTGTTCCTGTCTCCGATCTGCTGAAAATCGACGGTGATCACTCGATAACTAAGAAACCACTCACTCCTTATTACAGCCGTGAGTCTTCGATACCGGAATCCGAAGCAGTCGACCCGTTCGACACTTCCTTCGTTCCGAACAGCGAACCAACACAAGTTGAGCTTAACCTCATCGAGCAGGAGCTGAACAACGTTACAATCAAGCACAGTTTGTCTGATCCGGACTTCGACCCGCGAGCTATCACACCAATAGAGCAGATACCACAATCATCCAGCCATCAACCGAAATCTGATCTGCTCGGTATCGACGAACATCACCACAGCCACAAAGTTCTAACCCCGGCGAAGGACGTTGAACCGGAAGAGATTGATCCGTTCGACACCTCGATTGCAGTAAACATTCAACCGGGACGTGCTGAACTTAAACTCATCGAGGACGAACTCATTCCAGCGCCTGTACCTGTCGCCAATCCGGACATTCTATCCGATTCGCAAGACGGTGGAGCGTTCTTCGTGAAGGTTCTTACACCACAAGCGAGCAACTCCATCGACGAGGCAGACATCGATCCGTTCGATACTTCCTTTGCCAACGACTTGGGACCAGGCAAGACTGAAATCAAACTTCTAGAGAACGAGCTTATTGATAACTAAGCCCAACAGCAAAACAAAAAGCGACAAACTAGAGCAGCAAAATGGCAAACCCATTTTTGATGGACGACGAACCACTGGCTGGCAGCGAGCCAGTTTCGAATCCGTTCCTCTTCGGTGATGACGCACATGGTGACGATGGTATAGCGGCGGGGGTGGATGATAATCCATTCTTGGCGCAGGGCGGTAACCCATTTGCGGACTTTGGCGGCGAGGCAGACGATCCGGCAGCTGCTCCAGCTATGGCTAACGTAAATTCTATGTTTGGTACTGCGGGAGTCAACGCTGTGGTGACAACCGGTGCCGAAATTTTTGGAGTTACCGACTCCATTATGTCCCATAGTAGTAGCTATCAACAATCACAGCATGTCAACAATGGTGCTGCAAACTTTTTCGACACTACAATCAACGAGGATGACGATCTGATCATACCGAAGCCAACGCATCTTCATTTAGGCTCACACACAAACAACAATTTACTGGACGACGCCACAACCAACGCATATTCGAGTGAAGATGAACTGAAGATGACCAAAGGAAGCAATGGCAAAGTGCCACCTCCCAGGCCGGTACCACCACCCTCTCAGGCGACACAGCAACTGATCAGCTCGATTGCCGATCAGCTTGATCAGACCAGTACGAGCCTCCTGCAAAAAATCCCGGCTACCAGAACGCCCAGCCCGGTGTCCATGAGAGATCTGCACTCTCCCAGTCCAACACCCGACTTTGGCGATCTGTTATCCGTCGGAGAGCAGCAATCTCAACAACCGCAGGATGATCTTTTCGGCACTGGAATGCCACCCAATGCCAATGATAATCCATTCGCTGAGCCCGCAGTTCCAACGGCTAACGTCACCACCGCTGCCAAACCCGAAATTCCAAAGCCTCCACGTCCAAGACCACCTCCACCGCGTCCTGTTCCTCCAAGAAGTTCCCTTGCGTCATCACCGGTTATGGCACCCGTTCCCAGTGTTCCACACATGCCAGCGGCTCCTGCTCCTCCTCCGCAGCAGCAAGAAGCTGACCTCTTTGATCTATTTGGAACGGCAACTCCCAAGGTAGCTCCTCCAAAGCCACCAGCGCCAAAATCGAAAGAGGATATTCTTTCGCTGTTCTCCACTCCTTCTGCGCCGGCAGCAGCGGCTGCCCCAGAGCCGAAACAAACAGATTTATTGAGCGGTGATTTTGATGACATTTTTGGTGGAGGACCCAAAACTACCGGAGCTGATTCTTTCGTACCCAATTTAGCCGAAAATTTAGTGCAAACCCAGATTCCACCAGCTGCAGTTGCTCCTGAGCCCCAACCAGATTACCCAACCGTAACGGAACCAAGTCCGGAACCAGAACCGGAGCCAGAAGAGCATGATTTCGAGCAGCCCGCCGAAATCGAACTCTCTCCGGAAATAGTTTTCGAAGCTGCTCCACCTGTCGAGGAAGTGGTAATGCGATCGGAGGGTTCATCTGATTTTAGTCCTACTGGGTCGAACATCACATCCGGAAACATTCCAAGTTCTGTTTCAGGCAGCACGGTTAATATTGCTGCGGTTGAAAAGACTGATGATGGCTACTCCTTGGAAGCCGACCTGGTGCACGAACCAGCTCCGGCTCCAACTCCTGCGGAAGTAGCTGTACCAATGGATTTCAATCACGTGGATGCTTTGCCAGCCACGGAAGTGTCAACAGATGCGTCACAATTATTCTTCTCGGAACCGGAAATGACTACGGCTCCGTCAACCGATACAGTGAATCCATTTGCTCTAGCAGGGGATGATAGTAATCAGTACGCGATTACCTACGGTCAGCCAACGGCGACCGGAGGGCTTTTCGGAACCAGCGCCAACAATAATAATACATCTATTCTGGATCCACTGGTTAATTTTACTCAACCGGCACCGGAGCCAGATGCTTTCGATTCGTTTGCGGCCAAGTTTGAGGGTACACAGAACAAGGCTGGGAATATCTTCCTGGAAAGCGAGTTGGGCAATTACCCTACGGAGGATGCGTTCGGTGGAGCGGACGCCTGGGGTACGGGAGATGTGTCCGGTGGTGGTGGATTCGACGGCGGCGATGGTTTTGGCGCTGACGATGGATTTGATGATCCGTTCCTGTCGATGCAGGCACCGCCGGTACCGGAGGTGAGTTCAAATACCCATAGCGTTGTGTTAAAGCCTAAAGTGTTTTTCGTTGTAGGGAACTCCGTTTGGACGGTCGCACTCAAGAGACTCAGACGAGGGCAATCATTTCAGTGTGGTTATTCGACCGAAGGAGGGCTTGGAAACGGGCCTAGCGCCGGCTTTAGCACCACCACCGAGGAGTCCACAAACGGCTTCGATTTATTCGGGTGATTCTTCCCCACGGGTTAATCCATTCGATAAAGGCGAAGACGCTGATGCTGCTTTGGCAGCTGTGCCGGATGGTAAGACTTTGATGATAGCTACGTTAAGGTGAAAATAAATTTGTATTTTTTTAGCTACGCCTCAGCTACAGCGCACTGATTCGCAAGAGACACCTCCCACGCCATTGTTCGATGAAGATGTGTCCCAGCCACTGGAGGACTTCCCTCGTATTGTGTATTCGGGAGATGGTTGGGAGATGCAACTGCGGCAACCGAATAAGAAAAAGATCACTGGGCAGCGCTTTTGGAAGAAAATTTATATCCGGCTGGTTTTCCAGGGTGACAATCCGATGCTCCAGCTGTACAACGCAGCCAACGATAAGGAGCCGTTCCAGGAACTTCCACTGCAAGCGTGCTATTCAGTGTCGGAAATCGGAGCGCAGCAGTATGATAATTTTGGCAAGATTTTCACTATCAAGCTACAGTACGTGTTCTACAAAGAGCGTCCAGGGGTGCGCCCGGGACAGGTGACTAAGGCGGAACGGTTGACCAACAAACTGAGCCAGTTTGCGGCCTACGCCATTCAGGGTGACTATCAAGGAGTTAAAGAGCTAGGAAGTGATCTCAAGAAGCTTGGTCTACCAGTGGAACATGCTCCGCAGATATCGCAGCTGTTCAAGTTAGGATCGATGAATTACGAAGATATGAAGCAGTTTTCGGTGTGCATCGAGGAGGCACTGTTCAAGATGAGCGTTCACCGGGATCGCGCACTAACGTACAAGACGGAGGAGGTGCAGGTGACGGCGGTCGATGAGTTGTACGTTGAGCAGGACGCGGAAGGTCATGTTGATAAGCAGATTGCTAGGGTGCGACTGTTTTTCTTGGCTTTTCTATCTGGTATGGTATCGATTCATCCTTCTGGATTGTGGTTTAAAAAAAATTGTGTTTTTTTCCAGGGATGCCAGATATCGAATTGGGTGTTAACGATCTATGGCGTCAGGGTAAGGAGGTTGTTGGACGACACGATATTATTCCGGTTGTGACGGAGGAATGGATTCGATTGGAGGGTGTCGAGTTTCACGGCTGTGTTCAGCAGGATGTGTATGAGCGTTGTCGTACGATAAAGTTCAAACCACCGGACGCGTGTTATATTGAACTGATGAGGTTCCGCATCAGACCACCGAAGAATCGAGAATTGCCACTGCAACTTAAAGCAACCTGGTGCGTTACTGGGAACAAGGTGGAGCTCCGAGCTGATGTGCTGGTACCAGGATTTGCGTCCCGTAAGCTGGGGCAGATTCCTTGCGAGGATGTGTCGATTCGGTTCCCAATACCAGAATGTTGGATCTACTTGTTCCGAGTGGAGAAACATTTTAGGTGAGTGTTTTGATTAGATTTGAAAGGAAAGTTCTGTAGCTTCCTCCATCATTCCAGGTACGGTTCGGTTAAATCTGCTCATCGTCGAACGGGAAAAATTAAAGGAATCGAGCGGTTCCTAGGTACCGTTGAGACCCTGCAGGAATCCCTGATTGAGGTAACCTCGGGACAAGCAAAATACGAGCACCACCATAGGGCAATTGTTTGGCGGTGTCCTCGACTACCGAAGGAAGGACAGGGAGCTTACACAACGCATCAGCTGGTATGCCGAATGGCTTTGACCAGCTTCGACCAGATTCCTGAGCAGTTGGCGCCCTATGCGTACGTGGAGTTTACGATGCCAGCAACTCAGGTTTCTCACACGACAGTACGGTCGATCAGTGTTCAGGAGTCGGAAAGCGATGAGCCTCCGGAAAAATACGTCCGTTATCTCGCGAGACATGAATATAGGTAGGTAGCGACAGTTCTCTTTTCAGAACTCTCACTACATAAAATGATTTCTAGGGTTGGTATCGAGCATACGACGGGAGAGTCGGTTAATGCGTACCTCGCTGCGACCACCGTGAGTAAGCAGCCGATTCAGGAGGAACAACCAATGGCTACTACACCAATCGCTCCAAGTGACTCCGATTCGGATTCGAACTAAGGCGACTAAGCCGTAAGCAATTTGATGCACGGAAGGTAACGATTATCGAATAAAAAGTTGATGAGACATGAGTTGACCTAGCAATGCAACATAAAACCAAACTGACAGCAGATCGTATGATAAGAGAATCGAAATTCGAGCAGTCAAAAAGGCTTGCTGGGTAAATGCTATTTCTATTCATACGGCCTGTGGCGAGAAATAAAAAAGATGTAATTTAATTATATTAGTTTGACAATAAAATGTATTCATGACAGAACACAGAGATACTTATAAAAAAACAAGTAACGAAAAGTATTACAAGTTAAATCAAGTTTCATTTAACGTCAAAAACAATATGTTCCCTGTTTCCCGTTAGTAAACGCACGATTAACACGACATTAAGCATTACTTGCTTGTACATATTATCCTAAGTTGTTCTGATGATTCGTTTAGTTAAAAATACTAAAAAATGCTGTAATATTCCTTGTAGTGGAAAAATGCTATGTTCTACAGTAAACGTGAGACAACTCAATGTATGTTAATCTTATGCTGCAGCTGATGTCGTATACAGTAAAAATTTAACAAAAAAAAAAACCTTATAATACTCGTTGCAATAGTTCGTAGATTTAATAGAACCCCGATGAGAAGCCAAGAAAATACTGAACTTTTTCTGCACTGTTTGAGGCGAGAGTGGAGAATTTTCTTTACCATTTAATCCTGCTTTCGGTATCGATCACATATCATAGTAGGCCATCATTGTTTCCTTTGTTAGTTCCTCAACTCATGTTTCTATGTGTTGTTAAACCTCTTCAGAGAGAGGTTTTTCCGAATGAGATTTCAAGTAGCGAAGAAGGAGATGCTTACCAATATCTTAGTACTAGTTTGCGTATTAGAATAACCCTAACTTATTTTAGCTCTTTGAAAAAAAAAAGGAACAGAAAAGACGATGATGCATTATTATAATACTACCTACTAACTTACAGGAAATCTAACTAACACACGTTATCATTCACGCAGTACATGTGTTAATTAATATATATTATTAACAAATTGTAGAACTTAGCCAAGCATAAAGAGTAACAAATCGGGGCGGATTTTGTTGAGTAATAAATCGTCGATATAAACTCCTACTAAGGGCATGTGTATTAGGTTTTAAAATGCTAAAGTTTAAATAGAACAGCAACTGTCACTAAGGATTCGGAATGAATTTACATGAGAAGAGAAAAGGCAGCAAAATAAATACTACTGATGAAATTAAAAATAATCGTTATATACCTACAAAATAAAATGAGAAATGAATTTAAATAATGATCGATTAGAAAAACAAATCAGAAAAAAACACAAAATACTGCTTGTATAGAATGCGCAGCACGGATGGCGACGGATAATACACGCGTAGTGTCATATACTAAGCTGAAGATATAATAATGATAATAATAAATTTGATCCAAAAAAAAAAATCAATCTGCAAACAACATGAAAATATAATCCAAATTATACCCTATATATACACAAAACACACTCACATAATGAGAATGAATAAATGAAAAGAAAAGATGGAACCACCGGGGATTTCAATTGAGTTTTAAGTATCACTTGATCCTGGACTGCTGCAATCTGCAAGCAATAACTGCAACAGCTTACTCTTAGAATGACGCGTTTCATTACGCAACTGCATTTATTTTCTCAAGTTTATTTTGACCAAATTTTTACCGAATTTCTTTTGATTTTTGTCGGAAGTCGGAAGCGAACAAGAAGCAGGAGAGTGACTCGAAGTAATTTACCTGCGGAAGAGGGGATTTTGATTTCCGGAAGTGCTAGTATCCAAATTTCGTGTGTAAGCTGTGCCTATCCCACAAAGAAATCTCAGTCTTCCGAGTACAGGAAACGAGCTCTTACCTGTTATAGTATGTATTCAAGTTAACCGAAGGCCCGTCCGTTTCGAAGACGACACTGAAAGCGTGCTTGATGCTATCTCGAAGACCTTGTACTATCAGAGGCTTTCTTTTCTACCGTTGAACACCGATTCAGAAGAAGTTGGTTTGCTACATCGGACCCGGGCTCAGTGTAGTTGGCACATTCATGATGGAGTTGTGGTAGAAAGATTACGTGACAAGCGGAATGAGGCACACCATTGGTCCCCGGTTTTGAAAAGGATGCTTGCAAAATCGCATCACGGTCAATCCGGTCCTGGTGGACAACCGTCGTCTGTTCCCAGTTATCGACAAAATCTTTGCGGCACTCAAGGGCGGAAAATATGTTTCGAAGCTTGGCCTGAAGAACGCGTATCACCGATATGTGTATTGGCTGAATCGACTCTCCTGTGGGACGAAGATCACGTGTTTCATTTTTCAAGCGACGCTGGAAAAGGTTCTGAATGGCGTGTTAACGCGACTCGATGGGCAAACAGAAACCTAAGACGTTTAATCATTTGACTAGACCATCAGGAAGTTGGGTTACACTGGCTCTTCCCTCGTCAGAAGAATTACTTGGGGAAAAACCTGTGCTCATGCACTCCTCTTTAGCTGAAGTGTACCTGATCGTTTCGCAATTTCCGTTGAAGCTCTGACATGATCTGTGCCACTACAGTGCTAACAGCAGACCAGATCCTTGCTTCACGACACATTTCTCTGACGACGTTTACTACACACAGGATCGGCGACATCTCGCCCCTAACTGTTATGAATGTCGGCCATTCGAAGACCACGTGTTCTGCGGTTTCTTCCACCTCAAGACACTCCGGATACATGGGTGACGCTGCGTGTTCGAAGCGATGCAAGTACTTTCTCAAGCAACCGAGTTCAGATAGAAACTGCGTAATGCAATGCTTCCGGTTGAACTGACAGAACCGGTATCAGCCCGTGCGTCCATCCACCGTTTGTCGATGAATCCCTCTTTTGTTGCCGTTTGACTCGTACAGTCTGTCAGTCTGTTTGTCTGTCCGTCCGTCCGTCCTAGGGTTTGCAATATTCCCGGGAAACGGGAATGGAAAATCTCATTTCCCGGGAATTCCCGGGAACCAGGAATGGCAAAAAACTTCTTATCAAAAATTTCAAATAAAGTTTATTAATAAAAGGTAGCAAACAATCGTTTACAATTTCATTATCAATTTGCATGAAAAACGTATTGAAAAAGAAAACTTATTTAAGTTTACTCCAGAAATTCATGATCGATTTTTGTAGCGAATGTTAGCAGAAGAGTAGGTTTCAGGGTTTTTATGCCGTCGAACAATCGCCTCAGATCCGCTGACAATTTTTCGTTAATCCCAAATAATGTAATTCCATTTTGTAAAATTTTGCTTAAGATCGCTGAATAACTGAGTCGCTTCCCTGCTATCGTTGCGAAAGGAAGCATTCGAAAACAGGTCCGTTAATTTTGCTCGCTCGAAGAAACAATACTGCTTGGTATGCATACAGTACGCTTGTGTTTTTCGGTTTCGTTGCTGATAGACAATAGACGTACGTGCAGCAGCCAGAGCAAATCCTCGCGCCTCCGGGCGCCGGTTACCCCTTGCGGCACAGAAGATTTTGTGCACTGTGTCCAGACCGTACGCGTGCTACTGGTGTTTTCGGTACCAACACTGTGACAGGAAAGCAGTTCAGTAGTCGCTGTGAGTTCCCCGCGACGCCGGGCGCCGGCTATCTTATAGCGGGGTACGAGAGTGTACATTGTGTACAGACGCTGCCGTTGGAAATTCCTCGCACCACCAACCGCTGGTTAGCCCCTAGTGCTGGTTCAGCGGGAGGAGACTGATTGCGGTTCCTGCCAAGCCACCTACTGGATTAATCCAACTATCAGCCAGGAGGGCACGTAGGCTGAAATACAAAAACTAACTCTGGTGAAGTATTAACATTTGTTTTTTTTCCTATTTATTTATTTTATTTTTCAATACGGTGGTCTTTTTTCTTATTTAATACACCTTATTTTGAAAAACTGTTTTTACATTTTACAACAATTATTTGATTCCCCTTATATACGCTTATATATTGGTTGCGTGCGGTAGAGCTAAACGCTCCCGCAAAAAATGGACGACATGCAGGTGCAACTATTCCTGGATGTGGAAACAAATGGGGAAGAGATTGAGATCTCCCCCATCAATTTCCCTCTACCTTCCCCTGTACCACCCCCTTTACCTAGCCCTGTATCAAGGGTACCGGAAGTACGAGGAAAAGCTTACCCAGATACCGCGAAAGGTCCGTTCGTAGTTTTCTTTAGGCCTATAAAAAAGCCTTTAAATATAATTCAAATCGGCAAGGACCTGGCAAAACAGTTTTCGGACGTAACCGAAATTACAAAGGTTAGACCGAACAAACTGCGAGTTGTCGTAAGTAGCTTGAAGCAAGCAAACGCGATTGCTAGCTACGAGCTCTTCACGAGAGAGTACCGCGTGTACATCCCTGTCAAGGACGTGGAGATCGACGGTGTGGTTACCGAAGGAAGCCTCACGGTCGATGACATTTTGCGTCACGGGGTTGGCTGCTTCAAGAACCCCCTGATACAAGATGTAAAGATACTGGATGTCAAGCAATTGCATTCAGTATCCATCGAAGAAGGGAAGAAGAAATTCTTCCCTTCGGATTCCTTCCGTGTAACATTCGCCGGATTTGCACTGCCGAACTACATCTCTTTGGACAGGGTTCGTCTGCCTGTACGCCTGTTCGTACCGCGGGTCATGCATTGCCAAAACTGCAAGCAGTTAGGTCATACAGCCACCTACTGCTGCAACAAGGCACGCTGCAGCAAGTGCGGAGGCAATCATGCTGAGACCGCTTGCAGTGAGGATACTGAAAAGTGTCTTTACTGCGAGGGAACTCGGCATGACCTTTCGGCGTGTCCCGCGTACAAACAGCGCGAGGAAAAAATTAAGCGTTCCCTTAAGGAACAATCAAAGCGCTCTTTTGCAGAAATGCTTAAGAGGGCTGAGCCTCGACAGGAAACATCTTTTCCTTTTTGCCAACCGATGAGGGTACATCTGAGGATCCCGTCGAAGGGTGTTCTTATGCCTTGCCAGAAGGATCTAGGAAGAGGAGAATGCTCAACTCTCCTAATATTTCTCGCAAAGGTCGTAAGATAACCCCTAGCGGAAGGACCAATAAGACAACACAAAAAAGAAGCGGTGAAGAAAAACCGAAGCAAGTGCCCCCCGGTTTTAATTTCAAACCAAACCAGGAGTACCCACCGCTTCCTGGGGCACCAAAAACCCCTCGTGCACCCATTTCTCGATCAGAAGACATAAAAGAAACAGGGTTCATAAAATTCTCTGATATTGTGGACTGGATATTTAAAACATTCAACATACCAGATCCCCTACAAAATATTCTTCTTGCCCTTCTTCCTACAGTGAAAACCTTTTTGAAGCAACTAGCGGCAACTTGGCCCCTCATTTTATCTATCATATCTTTCGATGACTAATACGGCGAAAGAGGTTAGGAATTTTATCACTGTATTACAGTGGAATTGCTGAAGTATCATCAAAAAGTGCTATTCTTTTTTCAGAATCGACCTACCCTCGGTCTCGAATAATAAAGTCGTTGCCATTCAAACGAATATGAATGGAAAAGACCTATGCCTTGTTTCGTTATATATCCCTCCATTAGCGCGGATTGAACAGAGGCATCTCACTGATATAGCAGAGTTGTTTCCCGCGCCTTTTTTGATATTGAGAGATTTTAATTCTCATTGTTTGCTATGGGGGTCGCTGTACGACGACATCCGATCTTCTTCAATCTGTAACTTAATCGACGACTTCAATATGACACTTTTGAATACTGGGGAAGCGACACGTGTACCTAATCCTCCAGCACGTGAAAGTGTGCTTGACCTATCCCTTTGCTCGACATCACTAGCCGGTGAAAAGTAATCAACCCCACGGTAGTGATCACTTACCAATCGTTATCTCAATTGCTAATGGGTCAACTCCAACTAATCCAATCAATATTGCGTATGACCTCACACGTAACATTGATTGGAAGTCTTATGAGACCATAATATCGCAAAGAATCGAGTCCCACGTGTAACTTCCTCCGGAGGAAGAATACGCGTTCCTATCTGGCTTGATCATCGACGCCGCGACTCAAGCTCAGACGAAACCGATACCCGGGGTAACGATTAGAAGGCGCCCTCCCTCCAAGTGGTGGGACAAAGAGTGTTCAGACCTGTACGCGCGAAGGTCCTCGATGTATTTGTCCTTCCGAGAACAAGGCACTATCGACTTGCTCCGAAAGTACGATATATTGGATAGACAGATGAAGAGCTTGATAAAAGCGAAAAAACGCGGATACTAGCGGCGGTTTGTGAACGCGTTGTCGAGGGAAACAGCGATGAGCACTCTTTGGGATACCTCCAGACGCATGCGGAATCGTAACGTTTCGAATGAGTCCGAGGAGTATTCAGATCGCTGGATACTCGATTTCGCCAAAAAGGTCTGTCCGGACTCTGTCCCCGAACAGAAGACCTTTCGCGACGCGTTTTTAGTAGCTACGGAAGAGACTCCATTTTCGATGTTGGAATTTTCAATGGCTCTCGTCTCGTGCAACAATAAAGCTCCAGGGTTGGATAAAATTAAATTCAACTTGTTGAAGAATCTACCCGACTCTGCAAAAAGACGCTTGTTGAACCTGTTCAACAAGTTTCTTGAGCTAAACATTGTTCCGCACGAC